>NC_092629.1:47408318-47658318 GCF_039555335.1 Amphiura filiformis | reverse complement strand
GGTGTCAGCTGATTGGCGCCAATGTTAGGTGCCGGGGCTGCTGGGTTAGCGTGCATATTTATGCAGGGCTGAGACAGTGGTGGGGATGTATATGCATTGTCCATTATCACATGGTTAGGGTGTAGCTGGCACATACTTTCTGAGGAATTTCCGGTTACGAAGCGTGACTCGTACAGAGCCATCTACTCTAACTACATATTGGTCACTTGTCTAACCTCTACTACGATGCCCGTCTTAGCCTATTTGGCGGGGCGGGGCCCTGCTTGATTTTGGATTCTAACATGGTCTCCAATGGCAAGGGGGGTTTCATGACTGGCCGTTGCCAAGCGGACTGCATTCCGGGTGGTGGAGTGCAGTGTAGCCAAGGCAGCTGTCATGGCCTCTGTTGCATCAGATTTATCATGATTGAAGGGACATGAGTTGTTTGGGGGAATGTTGGTCCTAATGATATCCAGTAGGTAACCAAGGGAGCATGAGGGTGGCCACGTCATCTGGCAATGGGATGCAATTGGATTACCAACTGGGTGGCGAGAAACACCATCGGCAACTCGGTGACGTACCCTGGAACGTGGACTATACGAAATTGGTAGCGGAAGGACTTTTCCTTCAAGTTGCGGAGTCGGGGGTTTGGGATGTCCTTCAGGCACCTGTTCCCTAGAATTTTAAGGAGAGGTTTATGGTCGACTGCAATAATGAGGTCTTCACAGCCAAGGACAAAGACCTCTCCTTCCACAGGTTGGTAGCGGGATTCTGTAGGTGTTGTAAATCTACTACCGACAAGGGTAATTTTTGCAGTCGTAATTTGCGCAGTCACAATGTGGGGCGCGATTTATCAAATATTTCAACACCCTTGGCTATTTCATTGATTATCACTTGCTTGGATCCTCAAAAAGGGCATTAAGGTCCTCTGTCCAATTGAATGACATGCATTTTTTCCGCTTTAGCAAAGGCGTATGCTACCTGCTTTGGAAGGCTGAACCATGAACGCATGTCTGTGATATTTCGTAGTGTTGGGAATTTCTCGATAGCCTCGAAGAGGCGAGGGCAAGGCTTGACTGAGGTGGGGGATATTTCAAATCCTGCAAATTCTACGGTGTCTCCTGCGAAGGTGAACTTGTCCGGATTTAAGGTTATGCCATTGCGACCACACAAGTCAAGCCAGTGCACCGCCTGGAAGAAAGATTCTTCAATGGTGGATGACCAAAAACGTAAATTCACAAAAGCGCGCACCAGTCACGCAATACGCAAAACGCAGTAAGCGTAGGTGCTGCGCCCAAATATGTGTACGCCGTTCTACACCAATCCACGATGCTATGAGTCCCGCCTATTATACGCTGATCAGAGTATATGTGAATAATTGTTTACACGATTCAAGTTAGGAAAAGATTTTGATTTATTAAGTTGAAAACATTTCAGGAAACAACAGGAATGATCGGTGCCTTCTCTAATATGGCAGGTGCTGCAGGAGGGCTTATATCGTCCAGGTGAGTGTCAATTGAGACAAGTCGTACAGGGGCGTAGTAAGTGGGAGGACAGGGTGGACGAAGTCCATGGACCCCGGGGGTTCAGGAACCCCGAGCAAACTGAGCGAAAATGAAATAAGAGAGAAAGAGTAAGAACGAAAGAAAGAAAAGAAGACCACGTATTCCCTGGCTTAATGATTTATACTTGGGCTTCAGGTTCAGATGGATGTGAAGGACTCTATAGGTTAGGGATGTGGCTGATAAAGGAGATGTTAAAAGGGCCCGCACTGCACCTTGTCCATGGGCCCCTGAGGTGCTTGTTACGCCCCTGGAGTCGTAAATGACTCAAGGCCAAAAACACCTATACCCAAATTCACTTCAGAATGCACAGCACTGTTTGATTAAGTTAACAATATCTTAATTTTTAATGAAAAGTAAGCTATGATTGAAAGTGATTTGATACATAAACATTAATACATGCACTTTATAATCTATCAAATACATAGATTAGGAATGTTACTTATCCAGCAGTTTTCTTATGTTTTAAGCGACTTGTTAAAATGATTACCAGCTTGACAGTTCTTCACATGTCATGGTAAAACTATGGTAAAGAATCATTGTTTATAAAGAAGAAGTTGGGAATCATTTTATCATTGCATTTCTAGGATTGTCGATATTATTGGCGGGAAAATGAAGCTAGTTATACTCTGTTTATCGTCTTCATCTATGTGCTGCTTTACGTGGTTTCTCCTCTTGAGCTTGGGCGTCATACGCTTTAATCTAGGTAAATAGGAAGACTGTAGGTGTTTTCACAAATGTTCACATTAATAACTCTGACAAATGTGATGCGACACTACGAATGAGTCGTAAAGTCGGCAAATTGTATTCTGAGTTACAGGGTAAAATGTGTGTGAAGGTCGTATTCATAGGTACTTTAATTCTATGCGACAAGTATCTCATCAAACACTGTTTAAACCAATCAATAATCCTATTGCTGAAGAGGATAGTAAGCTTCTACCTATTTCTATAGAATAGTTCTTGTCTTTGTATGCTTTGGTTAAATCCTGTTCAAGTGGTGGATAACAAAGCATTGTATTTTGTCTAGCTATGTATAACCAACAATTAACAATGAGAGGACATTACTGAACCTCGTTGACTTGGGTATGATTTGAAATGACCGCCAATTATGACTGTTTGATGATATTCATTACCAGAAATATGGAAAAAGAGACACATGTAGAACCGAAAAGGTAAACATTTTTTAAAGGAACAGAGTTCAACAAACCATAACCCCGCTTCTGGATATCGTTTAAAGTCAAATGATATACCATTTTAAAGCTTACGATATATATTTTCTAAGCACGAAATACAACCAAATTGACCGGGCCGACTTTACGGCTGATTTGTGGTGTCCAGTCACAAATATGAAGTTCCAATGAAAGTGGAGAAACATTGTTTTGGTAACAAACATTTATATAAATCTCCAAAAAATAGTTTGCATCATCTCTAGGAACACATAAAGCCGGATATCTTTTTATGTAGCGGTCTGTATTACCTTTGATATTTTTCCTATTTACAGCCAGCCTTTACGCTTCAAACATCCTTTTTGCCTTCCTCATAAACGGTACTACTCCAATCTATTGTGAACTTATCGTTGAAGGGGTGTACCCCGTAGCAGAAGGGATTGCAATAGGATTATTGATGTGGCTTCGATCTTGTATTGCTGTTGTCTTCCTGTTAGTTATGATGGTCCCTACTATTGGTACGTACCAAGAACACTTTTTAGAAATAGAATAATCGTGATAATGTTATTTTGACTTTAAGATTTAATTCACATCTATTCAACCAAACATATATATTATTGACGGACGTTGCGACTTACACCTTCAGTCTTCCACTGAGTTGTGATGCAAATGACAATAGAGAGTTTGTGAAATGCGGTTCAGAAGCGTAAATTTCAACCCCTAGATGATTGTAGAGGATTATCTATTCAAAACCACTATGCCATGGAAGCCTCGAGAAGTTGAAGTGAACGCGAAAATCTATAGTGAGCAGTAAAATTATGAACGAAAATACGTCAATTTAAAACAATAGTTTCCACATTTCCTCATTGATTGCAAAATTACTTGTTATGTATTATCGAGACTAATTATTGACAATCTAATTTAGTTTTGCGTAAAAAACACACCACATGTTGTTGAAAATTAGTGATTGAGTTAGGATGAAATGTTTTTGTGTTCCAAACATCAGGCTAGGTATATACTTGATGATCATGACGTAAACAAAATAAGTTTGCGAAGTCTCGTTCGATTAAAACTTCAACGTCAAGGGGATTAAGATTCTGTATAAATGACCTATTTTGACTGTTCCCCCATGGGGCAACTTGTCCTCCTTCTTTACACCCCCCCTTGCATGCTGCCGCTAGCCGCCGTGATATTTTACCTTTTTAGGCCTTTTTTGCCCATTTTTGTTTAAAATGTTTCCCCTTGAAAGTCGCCTCCCCCATGCCCTCCTAATTGAAAACCCCTGACAACGTCACTTGGAAGGGGGAAACTGGAGTGCGAGTGGGGTATTAGGGTATTATAGGAGGGGGTAAAGTTTGAGAGACCGAGGATAGATGGAGGGATGGGAGGAGAATTCGGAGAAGGGATGGGAGGGGAAACAGAAGGGGAAGAGTAGAGGGAGATTGAGAAGGAGGGGAAAGAAAATAAAGAATTGGTGTTTCATTACGCTTTTCGTTGTAAAATGGAAATATAATAAGGAGATTAGTGCTGGGTCATGCATCATCACATAATCCTTGTTGAGAAGTAAAGCGAGTTCATTCATGTTTATTCAAACGAAGCGACTAAGCCAGAGTCTTTTGTCTTGAAGTGTCACCAATTCGCTGTAGAGGTGACGTAATAAATCGGATTAACTACCATAGCAATAGATGAATACAATTTTGACTATATCGCCCTGCACTACATGCAGGTTGCACTCATCACATGTGTGTGTCTGTAATCATAGATTGAATACAATACCGCTCTTTTCAAAGATACTAATCTTACAGGTGTGAGTGATCAGCATGATATGGTTCAATGCATAGGTACCGCGTGAACATTGTAGTGCAGGGTGATATAGTCAAAAATTGTATTCATCTATTGCTATGATAGTTAATCCAATTATTGCGTCACTTCTACAGCGAATAACTCACTTGACTATAACAAAGGAAGAAAGTGTGTTGCAGTCCAGGGATGCAGTCGCTTACACGTGCCTTTCTGTTGATCGCCAATTGATACACATGTCCCGAGTTTAAGCGGCATGACGCTGTTGGTGCAGTATCCATTCAGACGTTCGCGTTGGAGTAAATTTGAGCAAGAAATCCAATCGATATTTTTGAAGTTGCCGGTGCAGTTGACGTGAATTTTCAAACTTCATTTCGCAAAGTCTCTATTGAGTACTGGTAACTTCCGTTTCAGTCGTACTTATAAGCATTTCTGGTTAACCAGATTTAAATTAAATCTTAATTTCAACATCCCAAGATGATGAACGTCTACAGGTTAACTTCAATTGTAATTTAAATATTGTCTACTTTATTGAACCAATACATTTATATCCTCCATTACAGGTGTTATGTGGACGAATTGGGCAGTACTTGGCACCGTTACTATTTGTATACCAGTTTTACTCATTTATAAAGAACAATATAACAGACTTTTACTAGATACATCTAATAATATAAATGATAATACCAATGGAAGATGAATCGTGGCATCATTGCTCATTTATAAAGAACACTGTAACAGACTTTTATTGGACACATCTAATAATATAAATGATAATACCATTGGATGTAAACTTTCATCCTTCTATTGTCTATGTATAACCCGGGTGATGGAATGCAGTTTAACATCGGGGCTTGAGATTGGAATTCCAATTTTCTTTTCTCACGAAGTAAGGGCTAAGAGTAAAATTGTACAATTGCGTTTGGGAGTGGCATTCTCTTCTTTCTCCTTTTCCTTGCTATTTTCTTCTATTTCTTGCTTTGTTTATCAAAGCTATCTGGGCATACAGCATACATCTTATTAGCATGCACTGGCTATCTAGGATTTCCCATGGATTAGCAATGTGTCACTCACGGACCAACCTGGGTAAACAAACATACAAACAAACAAACACCTATGGGCTCGACAGGGACCCAGCTATAACTGCCATCGATTTATATATTATATTAATTAACCAAATTTCAGAAAACACATTACTTTCTTCAACTATTTCCATGTTTTAACACATTTTTTTCAGAATTTTTACCATAAAACAGTGGTAAACAAATAGTTACAATGCATCAAATATGAATGTCATTAAATAAGGAACAGTATGCCACTACACGGTGCATCCTTACAATTTATCTGACATAAATATGCTAATTAACATGCATAATTAAATATTCACAAACATGCTCATGAAAATATCAGAATAGTCACAACTTCAAGCAAAATGCAAACTTAATTCACAAAATCAATTCCCATTTTCCAGGGGTAAATGAAATAAGTTAAATCAGTTCTGGGTAAACAGTGCCTATCACAATTGGTTTGGGTTTGGTAATAAAAGCTTAAAACATTGGGTTTCTAAACTATCATCGGTCAAGTCATCTCTATTCCTAAACGCAATGTCATTTCTGATGAAAGTGCAAACCCTACCCCTTCTCTAATTCTGTCCTTTCTTATAACACAGTAGCCGTCTATCATTATTTCACAATCAGTCACAGAATCTTCAAGCCAAGTTTCGCTTACAGATAATGACGGCTGCTTCTGTTTTCCTAACCAAAGTTCTCAGTTCGTGTAGCCCAGGCTATCAAGACAAGGTTGCCGAATTCATTAGGCTGTTCTATAAGCTTATTGATGATAAAAGTCTTGTTCTGCAGAACATGTTTATTTATAGTTACCTTAGCAGCAATTCACCTATGAGCTACAACCGGAACAACTACCCTCTGAAAGATGTAACTTCAAGGTAGATTTTTCACGGTGATGTACGAAACACACGCTCTTTTAGCTATAAACAGCCTGCCCGCCAAGCTAAGCACAGCAAATATCCCAACTAAACACTGTGTTCTGTTTCTAAACACGTCACATTCTCGGTCACATGTCACATGTGTAGTTTCTAAACGCGTCACACGTTACCTATTTTAAACACTATGTTTAGCATATCAATCTTTATTTATGTGTTTACCATTTAAACACTTAGTTTCCCAGCTAAACACTGTGTTCAGTTTCTAAACGCGTCACATGTCACATATTTAGTTTCTAAACGCGTCACACGTCACCGATTTTTACAGTGTATAATTATTACCCTGTAGTAACACTAGGCTATTATACTGAAAACACCAAAGGTCTAGCATACTTGCTTCTAAAGTTATGAGGTTTTGTGATATGTATTTTCTTATGTAAATGGCCAAAAATATCTTCAAATTACACTACTCGTTCATAAATAACAAAACAAATCTAACTTGGACAAAATCACCAAAATAATTCATTTTCCTTAAATTTTTATTTGATTGATTTATTTCATTTCGGTGCTACTTTAATATTTACATTGTTTGGGTATACATGAATTTAAAACCTATAAAGATGCATTTTTAGCTCAGATCACGTTACTTTTTAAACTAACAGCTAGGTAAATGAATAGAACCTCGAAATCACCATGTGGCCTATTTGCTACGTGTCAGGTACGTGAATATTCTACCTCAGCAGTTCCCAAACTATTTAACTGGCGATCCAACAAACTATTTAATATATATTTACGGATATGGGTGTATGACGTTGAATATGAAAAAACACTAACATGTAAAATCCCGGTAATAATATTTCAAAGGCCGAAGAGCCTACTTGTGAAAAAAAATCTTGATCTTAAAAGTAACTTTATGTTTTTCCGAAGCAACCACTTGCGTACATTGATAGAGTATATAAAAACGGGTTCAAAGATGCGTTAATAGGTACAATAAAAACCACAGACCATATGTACACATCTAGAGGTACTGAAATATATCCAGTTTGGGAGATTAAACCCAAAATTATCAATGGGCACCAACACATGCAATTAGTCAGCGCTATCGCAGTCATGCGCAGTGCCATGATAACTTCTTCTTTGAGGTGAGGTGAGTCTTGAGCAGCTCTTCGAGACTTCTGTACGGAGAAAAATATTATGATCCACAAAATAACTATTATACCAGTCAAAAGAAAGTTAATACCGAGAAAGACAACCAAAGAAAAGTACCAGGAGTTCTTAGACCCTGCAGGCATGGGTATTTCAAAGGTATGTTGCGAGATATCATTGTCAATATAGTCAGATTGAATTTCGTAACTTGCTGGCCTTGTAATTAAAGGGAGCCCAATACAAACATCTGATAATTCGTAGAAATCAGAAACAGGAGCAGCAAAAATAGAAGCCAACAAAGACAACGGTACGGTTACACACCAAACTACAAGTACAGCGATTATTGCAGACAGCCTTTTGAAATGCTTTAAACTAAATGGAAAAACAAGATGCAAGAATCTGTCTATTGTTACGATAGTTAACAACAACAGTGACGTTTCACTGGAGAGAAGCACAAGAACACTGGCAACTCTGCACGGAACGCTCACTCGCCAATCATTTGAAAATTGATAGAATTCGTCCCCATAGTAAATATCAGCTCCGGCTAATAATAACATATAAATGCCCATAAATAGATCAGAAACGGCTAGATTTCCAATCAAAACGTCTTGCACTATTTGAATGTCACTTTTTGTATTTGCCGTAATTCTCATTATTATTACAATAACATTGCCAAAAATGGCACTCATTCCAAGTAACCACATAAAAATACGGAGAGTGTCGTTCTGCATCAGACTTCCACATTGGAATAAAAGAGGCTGTTCCTCCAATACGACACATGTTTGTAAATACTTGAAGTAGCAACATAACCTATGGTCGCTGACGTATCTGTGAACAAAACATTCAATGTGCGTGGTTTATTTGATTCACGTTATATTTCATTAAAAACCGTTGACATGTATTTAAGATATGATATGATTGTATTAACCTGTACAACATCGCTGCCAAACGGCGGCCGAATTTCATTATACAAGAAACACAACAAATATTATGAAAGAAACAAATACAAATGTAAGGCAGAAATATGAAAAAAAAGGCAAATTTGGCATGGAAGACAGCAGAGAGATGCAAAAGGGCACAAATGGAAGCCACACCAACACGCAAGCTAACTACTGCTTATTCATCAGATGTAATAGGGAATGGGGCTTTTAGCAAATCTGCTTGTGCGTACACAATGCAGCGTACATAATACAAATATTATGAAAGAAACAAATACAAATTTAAGGCAGAAATATGAAAAAAGGGGTGCATTTCTCAGTTGTCTTCCATAGACTTCTCAGTTGTCTTCCATGGACTTCACTTCTACCAGGATGGAGCAACATGTTTGGTACGCTCTGTTAAGCAAGCGAATGCGCGAACTTAACAACTTTGCGATTGTTGTATAAACGTATCGATATTTAATCTGTTTAAAATTCACGATTCTGAATTATAAATTGTCTATATTACATTTTATTATTCAAATTTTATAAACAAATTTCGACCTCAGCGTACCTAACCTGACTTCAGTTCGACTTCTACAGAGGCACTTACTCTAACTAATTTCTAATCGGTATCACTGCCACGGTAACTGTCTGTGGTAGCGATACCGCCTATTTGTCTATATCTATCGTTTTACAGTTATATTTTCGTCATAGACACAATGCACTATTCTTACAATTCTGTTAAGTTGTCCATTCCATGTAGTTCAGCACTCTCAACATCGATTCGTCCCTTTGTTGTTACAAGAACCCTAATATTTGTTATGAATGGAAATCATATCTGTTAGTAAATTTGGTTGCAATTACCAATTAACCCAGAGATTATCTTTCTTAAACATATAAATGATGGACGATTATTACACTAAAAAGTGTTGGAGTCAAGTCTTCTTAGTCCGTGTCCAAGATATGTGCGAGTCCGGCAGAGTCCGAGTCCAAATCCGTGTCACAACCTATACTGATTACTGATTAGGGTATTTGGATGAGTGAGTGAATGAATGAATGAGTGAATGAATGAATGAATGAATGAATGAATGAATGAATGAATGAATGAATGAATGAATGAATGAATGAATGATTGAATGAATGTATGCACGGTTGTTTGATGGCATGTAAAACTGAGTCATTTTTAAGAAACGTTCAATAATGAGGGCGCTATTTATCTTAAATCTTGTTTCAAAAACTTTTTATAAAGAAATGTAAGGATGTAATATAAAGATATAGGTAAATAGCGCCCTCAATTTGCCAACAAATATACAGTTTATAGAATAAAAATTACCACAAAAATGCAGAAAAAGATGAATAATTTGATATAGAAACGAGAATCTATGGTAAAAATTATTACAAAATATATATGTATATACAGGTTATTTTTGTGATAGCTTTTAGTATTATTCAGGTCTAGAATTGAACATTTATCAAATGTTTTGTTAGAAAAAATAATAAATTATCACAACCGTGTGTATGAATGAATGAATGAATGAATGAATGAATGAATGAATGAATGAATGAATGAATGAATGAATGGAAGAATGAATGAATGAATGAATAAATGAATGAATGAATGAATGAAGGAAGGAAGGAAGGAAGGAAGGAAGGAAGGAAGGAATGATGAAGTAAGGTTTGAAGTTAAATGAAATTGAAATGAAATTGGCTTCAAGTCTGAATTCAACAGAGTCTGAGTACAAGTCAAAACGAATCAAGCAGAGTCCGAGTCCAGCAGAGCCCAAGTCACAGCTAAGTCCGAGTCCATTGAAAAACGGACTTCAGTACGAGTCCAGACTTGAGTCCTCCAACACTGATGCTATAATACTATTGCCAGTATGTTTTAAAATAACAATGTCAAGAAAAAAGATGTAAAATATGGCCAAAATTGGCGAAAATCAAGATGTTCAGAAAACCAATTTGATAAAAATGTATCTTTTAGTTAATATATTGAAATGAAATTAGAGTCAAGTTCGACCAAATCAGAGTCAGTGTCCAAGTCGTCCGAGTAAAACAAAGATACGACCAAATTAGTAGTTATAGTGTTACATAAAAACATTGTTTCACTTACAGTGTTTTCAGGTTCGTCATAACATTCAGACTGCCATTTTTGATGGATGATAAGGAGATATTGAAAAGAAATCTACAAATAACAATTCCAGATCATATTTCAGTGAAAAACGAGAGCCTATAATTGAAGACCGAATTAAAAAAAGACTTGTTTGCTTCTGACGTCAGGGCAAAGGCGCGGCGTGATTGGTTGCAGACCTGCGCAGTACAGCATTCTTAGTCTGGTTGACAGGACGTCACACGCAAAATAGTCTTTTTACTTTTGTCTTCAATTATACCAGGAGTGCCACCCCAACGGTTGGAAAGGAGGGAAAGTATGGATGTATGTAATTACTTTGTACAATTTCCATTTCGTGCACCTCTTCCATATGGCTAATAGTTTCACATGGGTCGTCCGTACATATTACCCCCCCCCCTCAATAACCTGGATCCGCATAGATAGTACTGTTCCTATATAATGATAATGATGATGTTGATGATGATTATGATGATGATTATGATTATGATGATGATGATGATGATGATGATGATTATGATGATGATGATGATGATGATGATGATGATGATGATGATGATGATGATGATGATGATGATGATGATGACGATGATGATGATGATGATGATGATGATGATGATGATGATGATGATGACGATGATGATGATGATGATGATGATGATGATGATGATGATGATGAGTAAGAAGAGGAAGAGGGGCAGGGGAGGATACTTACAGTTGAATAAGTTTAGGTACTTCTTTCAAGAAACCGTTGCTGATGTCTGTAATTGGATTTCTAGACAGATCCCTTTGGGAATAAAAAACAAGAAACCTCTAAAATATCATGTCATTAAAATATCTTTTTTATAATTTGATATCTTTATTAATATGTTAACACGCATCTTATATCTAGTGTAATGGAGAAGAGGTTGACTTTCATTCTTGAGACCGCTTCGTGGTTATCACCGTTATCCAGTGCGCAGCAGTTGGTGTATGGATGAAGGTATTCATCATCGTTATCAGTCGGCTGCGGAACAGGCGACTACAAGCTTTCTCCAACTATTGCGATCTTGGGCAAGCGAAACAATTTTGTTTGGCTGCAGCATCACTTCAGTATCTCCCAGGAGGTGCTGGGCATACTGTAAGTACAGTGTGCGCGGCCGTCCCGGTTTCCTCTTCCCGTGTGGTGGCATATAAAGGGCATATTCTTTCACAGTCTCGTCGTCTTCAAGACGCAGTATACATGGTATATGGCCGAGAAATTTGAGTTGATGAATCTTGACTCTGGCTATCAGTGGATTGGTGTTGGTCAGATTGTAGATGGTTTCATTCACACGCTTCATGTTCACGCTTGACTCTGTAGCAAGATGTTGCAAAGGCATTGATCTTGTTTTCCATGTCCTTGGTTATTACTGATATTGGGACAGTATAATTTACAGCTCTTACTTACAACAATGTTAGATTTTGGATTCCACGAAATGCATCCTTGTGGACTTCCGTTATCATATTGTGCTCAAGAGATCTGAAATAAATCGGATATATTTTATTTGAGCACAGTCTTGCAATTAAATAAGCATCAAACTTCAATTTATTATTATAAGTTAACAAACATGATACAACAAATATAACCTAACAAATTAGTGTTACAACAAAAAAATCTTACTCACATTGCGTGTAGATTGCTCAAGTATTTGAACATATCATCATAAACAATTGTTGCAGATTCCTTGTCAGAAAGTGTCCTGTTTTAAATGATATGGTTCAACGGGTATGCACACGTAGTCAAATAATTATGGTAAGAAAGAATGTATAATATTATTTAGCCTTTTAGGTTTTTACATTTGGCGTATTTTTAAAATACATGTATGAAATTTTGGTACGCCGGAACAACGGGAAATTAAGACCGTGTAGCAAATCTGGACGTTCGCACTGATGGAAACAATAAATATATATACTATACTATATTTTACATCGGTACTTCACGCAAAACGGTCCAGACTTCACTCCAAAGAAAGCAAAATTTTAGTGTGTCAAGTATAACGGGAATAAGGTTTAAAACAATACTACTTTTACGCAAGTGTTCCAATTAATTTTGGCATGGATTGTAGCTTGCGTGACAATAAAGGAATAATCACACTTACAAAACCTCGGTTATCCGCGCGACGCTGAGCACTGTTTCATTAGTCCACTCCCGACAAATTGTGTGAAATTTCCCCTCAATATAACTACATATACATTCAGCAGGACAAAGCCTAGTATCTGCAAAACAGGGATAAACGATCATTTTTTAGAATGTTGATAATGATAACGATAAAGATATTATTATATACGAACTAGACGTTGATCCACGAACCTCAGCACACTTTACATGATGATGATGCTGATAATGATGACAATGCTGATGCCGATGATGATGATTAATTGATATAAAGCATAATACTATTATAGTTGTACACTACATTGTTTATATTACCGCATTCTGTTTCATCTTCGTCCGTGTAGCAGTGTTGAATTCCGTCACAGACGTGTCCCAATGTGATGCAAAATGGAATATTCCCCGTGTTGAACGTCTGTTGTTTACACAGGTAGTATCCCGGACAAATAACGTATGCTTGAAATAAAACAGCGGCGACGTCTAATTTAGTCCTATAGCGCTATAGGTGCGCCGATAGATACCGATGACTTTTTCTACCGTGATCCTGAACATTTGCATGAACAAAACTATAGCACTATGCAAATGTTTATTATTATGCGTGATTCAATTACTAAAATTTATATCACCATTATGTTATAATGATAGAAAGAGTCATCAGTACCTAACCAGGCACCGCGCTATAGGGCCAAAGTCAACGTGGTGCCCTAACAATTCTTATTATTTTTGTCACCTAACAAAATCATTTACAGAACATTATATTAAATAATGCCTTACCACAAACATCTTCGTCAGCGTTATTGATTTGACAGTCATTAAAACCATCACAATCACCGGATGCTTCGATACAAAATCCAGTTAAGCCACATGGGAACTCATCTTCTCGACAAACACCTGAAATTATAATTTAAAAATCAGTTCAATAGAGGACGTCAGCCTTTCGCCATCTTGTGGGTACAAATGATCGGTGTGCTCCTGCGTCGGACACTACGCGCAGGGCGCAGCTTGCCACGCAGCTGTTATCGCACATCAACGCGGTGATTTTGCCGCTCACGCATGGAGATCGAACGACCATCACAGCGTGTACCCACAAGATGGCGGCATATGACGTCACGCTGACGGCCTCTATTATATTCCAAGATCAGCATAGTTACAACAGATGACCATCAAGGCACCATAGAACTTTTTTTTATCTTTTATTTTATTTGTTTCGTTGATTTCATCACATTATATATTTACATAACTCATTTGTTCTCACTTTATTTTACTAATTTCTGACTTTACTGATTACTACAATTTTTACTACATAAGCTTTCTGATTCTTAATTCAGAATGTAATAGACGGATCAAATCGGGATATTTCCCGTAACGATATTTACTAATTGACAGTTTACTAACACTTATTGATAATAGTATTACATTTTCCTGCATGGTAGTAACCAAAGATAACATCTGCTTGTATTGTGTGGTTTTAATTTTAACATTGTAGTGTTGCAAAATTATTTTGTCCACTTCGCTCCATATCTTTTTATTTTTTTTGCAACCAAAATATAAGTGTTCAATATAGTCTACTTCGTTACAAATTTCACATACATTACTTTTATCTTTTCCTATTTTGTTAAGAAAGACTTTTGTTGCGTAAATATTACTGGTTATTTTCCAATTTAATGTCCTTAGCCTAGGTTCTTTTGTTGCCAGAATATTTTTCCAAATTTTGCTCCAATTGAATTTCATGTTTTTGAATTTATTTTCCCAAAAGGTTTGACATATTGGTTTAGTCGATAACTTTGATATCATAGCTTTCCTATATAATTGTGTGGTGCAATTCCCTAATGCAACAAAAAAATGTCCATCATAAAAATATATATCCTTGTTAGTAACATTCTGAGGTTTATTTTTGCATGTCGTTAAAATTGCTTGTTTTAGAGCTAAATATTGTATACAAACACTGGCTGGCTGTGGGAACCTACTGTTGATTTCATCTAGTGAATGAACTTATGTTAAATTCCTCCCATGTACATGATGTATTGCAGCAAGGATTCAAATAACGTGTAGGTGTTTTATGCAGCGAGCTGAAGACGACCACAGCTTAAAAGTTCTGACACGCCTTCACTCCACATGGAAAGTAAGAGCTGCAAATTATCTTACCCAGTAATACATGTACTGTCCCGGCACCCCTTTTGCACCACATGAAAAACTCTGGAGTGGTAAACATCCTCACCAATCCAGTCGACATCCTGTCAAGGTTCTAAACGATCTGAGTTTTGTTGGTGATATTGCACTGCTCGAATTTACTACCTCACGGGCAGAGGTACAGCTGACTAGAACATCAGCTGCAGCAGCAAGTCTTGGTCTTTAAAGGTACCTAATCCTGAGTACATGACTATCAAATGCAACCCGTAGCCACCACTTTGTCCTATAGGGAAATCATATACCCAACTTCAAATAAATTGGTTCTATGATAGCTTCCAATATCAGCGGCCTAACCAAAAAGAAGGCTTTTTTGTGGTCTGCATTCTTGAACTTAGAACGCCTATCAAGGAGTCAAATATCCCCATTGCAACAAAAGTGGGTCTTTTCACCACCACTTGTGTGACAGTGCTACTGTACGGCTGTGACTCCTGGGTGATATCAAGTTATATGATGCACAAGATCTAAGGCTTTGCCAAAGTATATGCTACCTTGGAAGATCCTTGCAGATTGTACCTTCTACACAACATCACATGGCAATTTAGGAAACAAGGTCAACAAAGAACAGCTTTTTATTTGCTATTTTTGTTAAATACAGAGGCTGTTGAGAGACGCATTAACAATGAACCGTAGCGAATGTAGAAAGTTTATGATCGCCTGCTTCTCGATCCACAGCCAAATACTGGTTCCCCATTTCTGATCTGACTAGTATCCGTTGGTTTAATGTGTCATTCATAAGAAGAAGAAGCGATGGTTTCTTTTTACCCCTTCATGAAGCAGGTTTAACCGCTCTTTGAGGTTTTCCTCAGCCTAGTGCATTACTCAATAAATTACCAACTTTATAGTCGCAATTAAATTTAATAATGTACCCCAGATTTTGAATCCTGTCCTTATTGTATAAATTGTACCAAAATGTACTTCATTGTGACCTGCTCACACAAAATGAGCGTTAAGTCGCAAGTTGGTAGTTTTGAAACATCCTGGCTGACTGAGTTCTTTGTTTACCGCGAACCTGTACAAGCTAGTAGTATGTCCTTAGAGAATGGCCCATTGTGCCCACATTCATAAAGGACACACAGACATACGGCTGGAACAGGTGCGTAAGAAACAAAGAACACCAACGCAGTAGCCAGGGCGTCTCGAAACTACCAACTTGCGAATTTATGCTCATTTCGTGGTAGCAGGTCACATATACCATCAATAGATTCTTCAGTAATGATCTTGAGCTTAATGTCGTATCCTTTTGCAACACCGGATGAATCCGACACGAAAGTTAACCAAACGTGATTACCCGAAGATACCAGTGTACGTAGTTTGGGTTGCCCAGTTAACTTGGCCAATACTGAGCTGGTGTCAGATGAGTCAGCACCATATCCGACGATCAGAAAATCAAAATCTAATTCAAGATCAAATCGTGTGATTCGTAATAGTATTCCACCAGATTCAGGCGTAGAAACAGAATAGACGCAGATAATATCATTGGGATACAAATCTTGATGAAAGATAGAAACTGAGTCTAGTGTTTCTGTAACGTTCATTTCTAAATTGTAATTCCTAATTCCACATGCTGAAATTTAAAAAAATATAATATACATGTATGCGAGTATTTTTAAGTTTATCAAATCACTAACTCACGGGAATGATCGTATTTGCACCAATTTCACCCGTAGCCACACCAGGGGTGAATCCAGGTGCTTCATTGTTGAGGTAATATCACAAAATAGGTCATGACATTACTTTGGCGTCGGAAGCATATCAAGCATTAACATTTAGGGGGTCGGGGACGAGCATAATTTGTTACGGTTTTACTGAGAATATTCAATTTCCGACCATTTTAGCCTCAAATGAGGTGTATTCGCTATCGTAGACATGACGTCATATTGGTGACCCGGGCGTTACCATAGCGACTGGATCACGTTTTTGTGAGAACCGCAATGGCGATATCAATGTATGGAATTTATATATCAAATTTTTAAATTACCAGTCACATTTAAGACCTGAAATGATGGAGTCATGTCTACAGTAGAATTCATCTCGACCTTTGCAGGACTTAAACCCCATTAAAAGCTATTAAACCAAGATAACACTCATTAAAACAGCTCAACTGATTAAATCGGATCTTCTCTGGTTGTGCACATGTGTCTGTTTTATATGTGCGGTATCGCTATGAGGTGCTATAATACAGCTTCAGTTGGGTAACTGATTATAAAGGAAACGCAAGGAAACAATGGTATGTGGACCTTTGTTCACGAAATGAGACAATGGCCTGCTTTTTGTTAACCAGCATTCTTGAAAATGAGCAGCATAATGATTGTTGACTTAACACGGTTTGGAAATAATTTCTTCATATTTTTGGTGTTATCTGTCGTTTACATATCCTTCCTAAAACACAAAAGTGCGACTATTTCCAAACACCTAAATTAACTAAAAATTTAGGACATGTTACAAAACTATATTTTCTAGAATTTCATAGAATAGTTTAAATGTACCTTGTACCGTTTTTTGTGGCATCCTTCAGAACGGAGCGGTCCGTTACCAATATAGCTCAATATTTTCGGTCAAATCTCCATTCAATTAACACGGGGAGTTGGCTAGCTATGAGCTAGCTATGCTTTGCCCTCACTCATATTCTACGAAAGTGCGACTATTTTTGAACATCTAACCTAGCTGTAATTTTAGGTCATGTTAGAGAAATATATTTGCTAGAAGTTTGGAGAATAGTTTAAATATTGGCCGGTTATTTTTCACACAGTGATGTTAACTAGGCAAATGCAATATACTTCTAACATACACTATTTGTAAAGGTCGCGCGTCAATGGTGAGAGCACTGAGTATTGTGTATAGGAAAACGGACAGTAACTGCAGTATGAAACCTCATGATTTCAAAAGGAAAACATCTTGCAAAAGCTTACTAGGCAGTGAAACCCATGAGAAATGGCTAAAACTTGATTTTCAAACAGCAGAACATTGACGTGTACAGCGTAGATAGCGTTGTCATGCAACCGCTTGATCCATCACTACGGAAGTATATAGTTGTGACATCGGCAGGAAGTGACGTCGGACTACGATAGCGAAATTTGCCCCGTATTTTGCTGTTTTTTGTTTTCGTGTCTAGAAATTGTAGCAGTCAAGTTAGCTCAATCGATATGGCGTTCGACTATGGTGCGAGAGACTGCTGGTTCGAACCCTGGCGGTTCCTAATATGCTCACGTGGAAAAATTGAGTTAGCTTGAAATTCCCCTGGACAAGGAACTTACTGCTAATTGTCTGATCCTGGTTGCAAAGGTTATTTGTTGAATGTCTAGGGTGTGCGCTCTTGAAGCAGCAAAGTCCCTGAATTGTTGTTATTGGTTTATGGAATGCTGTGGGGCCGTAGTGGTCAGCGACAACCTGTAAAGTGTGCTGAGGCTTGTGGATCAACGTATAGGCGTTGTGCCTGTGCGTAGCGCACTATAAATCACTGCGCTTTTGTTTTCTTTTTTTGTAGTATTAGCGCCCATTTGGCCCTTTTTGTACCCTTTTTAAAATAGCCTAAGCTGTCATGGCTGATCAATGCCATTACCGTAAAACCTCGTCTACAAGGATATAGACAAAATTATAACATTATGGAGTTTGAGCAAATAAATTACTGATACACGCATATACAAACAAGTACTAGACCAATCTAGTATTGGCATATTTACAGTTGTTTCGTGTTAATTTAGCTTTTATCAAAAACACTATATATGCTTGTAGACGAGGTTATACGGTATAATTCTAAAAGAAATAATCTCACCACATTTACGTTCTTCGTCCTGGTAAAAGGCTCCATGATAGTGCCACAGTCCGTTCCATATATAGTAACGACAATGTCTAATTCCATCACATACACGATGGCTGTCTAGGCATATCATTACATATTGATCTGCCAGTAAACATTGGTACTCATAAAATTTACACTTCCATGTACCTGCCAATGAGAACACTTTCTTGAATTATAGCCCAGCAAACACAAAGTTTAACAGTAACCGTTTAAATATCGGATTATATGAAGGGTATAAAACGTTTTAGTAATATTCTGAAAACATTTTTGAAAACTTGCCGCAAAACATCCTAACATGATGTAATTGACTGTTCACAAAATAGTTTGCAAAAATGTTTGCGTTATAACGTTGTGCTGAGTTATTCCTTTTTTTTTCTTTTTTTTTGTTTAAACTCTTGGAATTAAAAAGTGTTTTCTTTTATTGCCTGTATGTGCGATTAATTGTTTTAGATTGTTCAAACGATTTTAGATGCGCTTTTGAAGCACAGTTTACCACGTGTAATCATAATTCGACGTTTCGCAGGTATATATTATTCCCTTTTTAGCATTGATGCCTCATATTTTTAACAAATCCATACTCTGTTACCCTAAACACCCAATTTTTCTCCTTGGACCTCTCAGATGGAGGCCATATTGTTTCAACTTGAATGGTATATTTCTATACAGTTCTGCTTTTGGTTAAGTTTCAATAAAAAAGCATTTTAATAAAATAATAATTAAGAACTAGTAAAACAATACTGTAGTCTTCTGGTGTGCTGTTTGTTTGTTTTTGTTTTGTTTTTTGGGTGTTTTTTTTCATTTTTGTTTATTTTATGTTCTCGCCCAATGCACTCAAAAATTATATCTAAAAGTCCATCTCTCACGCAAACATGTTTAACATTTACTGTCTTCACCGAAAGCCCGTACTTTGAGAGTCTCAGCCTTCCAATTTCATATTCAGTGTATTTATTTATTTCCGTGGTTTTGTACTGCTGAAATGGACTTTGCTACAGGGAAGTACAAAATGTATTATTTACTGGTAACTTAAGGCTTAATTTTCAAGGATTCTACATTTAGGAGGCCTTGTCCATACACATGTCTACACCAGGCACAAAACGAAACTCGCCAGTTATAGTCATCCTTGCTGTTCAACAACCTGATAAATGTGGATTATTCTGAAATATGCATTTTGTTAATTGTACTTTGCTTTCTCATTTGACACCCTGTTTGTGAAAATCGAGCAAGAATTGACTAAGATATGTGCTTCCAAACCCTCAAACCACAAAAACAGCAAAGATGACTATAACTGACGAGTTTCTTTTTGTGCCTGGTGTATATATCTATGTTAAACATTTAAATAAATACTTAGAAATTACGTTCATCTACACGAGGCATAGCAATGATATTCGCGAAAAATACTTCACGATAAGACCGCTTTGGTTGTAAAAGTTCTTCCCGTAGATCGACATAAATTTCAGAATATTGTCCAATTGTTATTGAATTTGGCGCCATAATTCCGTTAAAAGTTAATGAGACTCGTCCCCGCGTATTTCTTATGTCTGGTGTGTTTATTTGTGTCGTTAACCATTTAGATCCCTTGAAGTGTACGATTTCAATATTACAAGCCATATCATCAGGAACTTTAATAATCCATGTACAATAATAGGCAAGTTGAGACCGAGGAGTATTTGGGTACATAGGGCTGGTGATATTTGTTATTTGAACATCAGTCAGGGATATTATGCCATCCTCACAGACCGTAAATAACTCTGAAATAAAAAAAATTTTAAAGGAGAAAAAAAGAAGCGTTAGCTTATATTACGTAAACAGTGTTACGAGCCGTAATTCCTCAAGACCAAATACACCTTTTCCCAGTTCTCACACGAATGCACAACAAAAAAACCATTGTTTGGTTGAGTTAACAATATCTGAATCTTTAATGAAAGGTAAAGATTTGACAATGATTTTGCACATAACAAAAATGCATACATTTGAATCAATAAAATACACCGATTAGGAATGTTACTTATCCTGCAGTTGAATGCTGAATACTGAATGCAAAGTTTTGTTCCAGTCGATGTTCTGTGCGACTGATGTATTTCCTGATTCAAACTTTTCCTGCAAAGACCACTATTCAACTAAACCCACCGTTGACTTGACTTAATATATCCTTTGAGTATAAAATCCTCGCACAGATGGCAATTTTTAAACTGGTGCTCTTTCACCAATCTACCAATTTACTCCAGGAAAACTGACTTCAGCAGTTCTTTGAAGGCACATAGACTACCACCACATTAAAATACCTACAACTTTCTTGTTGAATCTGCCCCGAAAACATGCTTTTATATCTAACATAGTATAACTGGAAATTCCCCAGCTATAAATAATTATTTTCGTCATTTTTACCTAATTATCTTATTGACTTTCCCACATCATGTAATACAATGTTCACATGGGGATTTCCGAGATATTAATATGGATCAATATGTGTCTATTCTGTATTATTTACGTTAATTTAAGGGGGTACTACACCCCTGGCCAATTTTATGCCTATTTTTGCATTTTTCTCAAATATTATAGCGCATAGGTAACAAGTAAGATATGTATACTATAGGGGCAAAGACTACAACTACTGCACTGAAAATTCAGCAACTCAAGGCAAGAAGTTATTGATTTATTGATCAAATATTGGTTTTCCCTCATTTTTGACTGTAACTCCACAACTGTTGTCTGTGCTGAATTAAAATTCCAGTGCAGTAGTTGTAGTCCTTGCCCCAATAATATATCTTACTTTTCACCAATGTGCTATAATTTTTGAGAAAAATGCAAAAATGGGCACAAAATTTGGCAGGGGTGTAGTACCCCCTTAAGCAAAGAGGACATATAACACCAAGTATATAGTATGTAGCAGTAATGTGCTGATGTTTAGATCAAATGCATCACCGCACTCTTTTCACTCATAAATAATTATTATTAATATAAGCCCATGAATAATTATTATTAATATTAATGGCTAATAGTGGCTATTTATTTATTTATTTATTTATTTATTTATTTATTTATTTATTTATTTATTTATTTATTTATTTATTTATTTTTTTTTATTTATTTATTTTATTTTATTTTATTTTATTTACAACATTTATTCATTCTTGGGCTTTGAACAAAGTAATCAATCCCCAAAAAAAGGAAAGCGTATAAAGATTCATAAATTTGTATTTTATTTTACTTATTTGCTATTTTTTTATTACATACCACATCCTTCATCAGATTCATCCAAACATAGCAGCTGACCGTCACATACAAATTCATAATCTAGACATCCATATCTTGAATGACATTGAAATTCGCTTGAGATGCAATCAACTATTCACAAAAGTTGGTGAATTAAAGATGGAAATAGTGATTAATAATGTGAAATTACTTGATGAGATAGAAATGAGAAGTAAATGAATAGACCTGATTTTGTTGTGGTTGGAAAGACGTCATTAAGAGGAGAATTAAGGGATTTTATTTTTGTTACAAATAATATGATATCCATTACACTTTTCCTGGTATTATCTTGGAAATATGAAAATATTGGTCCTTCGTTTTCAAACCTGATTTTTTGCTATGTATTTGTAATGTTTTTTAAATGGAATCAGCCAAATGTGTTGGCTGATTGTGTTTTTAGATCTACATAGCAATGTCCGACGTTACCGTGGTTTCTTTCACCTTACCTTGTTATTTTCGGCTTAAAGTTGACAGAACCCATTCTTAACAATTATTACAAATATTATTTCAGCATTTTGGGTAAAGAATAACAAAATTAAAATGATGTACATATATTTCAGATATTGCTCGGACAACATCATATCATTTGCAAGCTAATATTATGAGGACAATGAAAATGACTCCTTTTTTTGAGAAATTAAAATGTTTAAAATTGATATTCCGCAAAAACCAACTTAAGCGATGAGTTCCTTCGAACGAGACAGATTTGACCTAGAAAAAAGTTGACGTCATGAAATGAGATGTACCTGCTTTGAGAGAAGGGACTATAAACATTCTCAATGCACAGAACGTATACTGTTGTTGTTGTCAGAAAAAAACTCTGAATTAAGTATTTTGAGCTTAGAATTTCAGCGTGATCAATCTCAGACTAGTATATAAACCGTGTTAAGTCCACAAACTCATGTATCTGATTTTCCTGTGCGATATTGCAATACTATAGGTATTATAGGTTCAGTTGGATGAAATATTACAAAGCAAACGCATAGTAACAATACTGTGTCAGGTTTTGTTTCCCAAATGAGAACAATAGTCTGCATATTATTATGCAGCGTTGTTATAGTAAATAATAGTACAACTCATTGTTGCTAATGTCAAACGTGATTGTGATTGTACCACACAAGTAAATGAGAGCATGATAGTGTCCGCTTCATTTACTTACGTCATCAGCCAGCTGACTTGAAAATTAAAGAACACGTACGAGCCCGAACTTTACCCACAAAATGTCTCTTTTTTCAGGAGAAATACACATAAAAATTGCAACGAGTGTCAACTTGTAATGTAATAATTATTCTCTTCGAATGGAGATAAACTTGTTTTTGCAATAGATCTGCCCTTTAAAACACATTTTTGAAACTGAATATCAGTAGAAATATAACCCCTGCGTCTGTCAGTACTATGCAAAACAGCAATTTATTTTAGATATGGTAAATATTTACCAAATTCATTAACGATTTGAGCCTCCAATAAGAAACCGTTTGATTGTTCTTCTTGATCTGATGTGAATACAATCCACACATCTGACGAGTTTATTGTGATTGAATTTGGATATCCATTTCGGTTGTCAATATTCATAATGTTATGATCGGCATTATCATCTACCCCTGTCCCAATGCGTAGTTCATCTACTGGAGCCAGGTCGATTTCCAAAAATATTAGTAAAATGAAATGGGTAATTTGGTTTGATATTTTCCATGAGCAGTCCAAATTGTTTGGATATGGCGCAGGAAAAAGAGGTGATGATAAATTCAGATGAAATCCGTCGTATAATTCAATATTTTCAACATCTGGACAAAAATCTAGTGGATAAAAGAAACAAACAAGTTTCAGAACCTCACATGTTCAAAATTACAATCACTACTGTCTGCTGGGTGAAAATAAATAGCATAGTTACAAGGGTAATTGTTTTTGAACAATTTATTTGCAATGTTTCAGGTTTATAAACTAGCCATTACAAATGTAAATTCCGCGACCTAGGCGAGTGCCAAAATGAGAGCGCGAGAATGCAGATTGGAGCAGCGGGGTGTACACACGCACTTTAAAGGAAATTACAGTCAAAATACAGGAAAAGTACGTGCATGTTGTGGGTGACAAATCATTTCAAAGTAACGGTACTATAAAAGGGAACCCCTCAAAAAAAGGAAAAGGAGAAGAAAAGAAACGAACCTCAACAATTACTATGATTTAAAATTATTCATTCTGGCGTTGTGACTGTCTTTTATATTTTTGGGTCGAGTTCCAAAACCACTTACCGCATATTTCATCTGAATTAGGTATGCATTGTCGCCATCCATCACAAACAAGAGTGAAATCAAAACACCCAGGACCACACAGGAATGACTCTCCACAGGATGTTTCAAAATCTGTGAGAGAGAAACTTGAATATTTAACATTAGTTTCAAGTACACCGTACAATAGCTTATACAGTTGAACAGTGGCGTAGTGTCGTAGGGGCACGGGGGCACATCTAATATGCTTATTTGCTTTTTTTTGGGGGGTGGCTTTTCCGAGCTATATATATATAACAGCCCATCAAAATGAGTACCAAGACAATTTACTTCGGTGCGCGTAGTGAAGTCAACTGTGCAGAGCGACAATTTGGGCAAGGACACAAACAAGCGCGTCTTTCGTTTTAGACATGAACGTGTTGAGGTGCGTCTATTTCTCCGCACATGGTAACTCCGGTCATCCCGTCAAAATCACCATAGATCTACCGCCGTGGATAGGGATGGGCACTCAGAAGACTAGGTGATTAGTCTATGCATAACAGCTCTCACAACTGCATCGCAGTTCCGGTGTACGTGTACGCCTGTTATGCCGAGGGTTATGCTATGTCGAAGGTTCACTATGTCGAAGGCTCGCTATGTCGAACTGGTATTCTTATACCAGAGGATTTGCTATGTCGAATATGAAATAGGGTTCTCTATGTCATTTTTTGACATAGTGTACTTTCGACGTAGTGAACAATATATGCGACATATCGAACCATCTACATATCTGGCTGTGTAACCGCAGTTCCAAGTCAGATACCTCCAGTCCAGTGTCCTGCGTGAGCACATCTACATAATGTCAAGGGATGGGCTACCAGGGTTTCTTGCTCCAATCGCGGGTCTCTACTTGATCATCTTGGCGACAGGTCCGCTCTTATTCGTGAAGCAATATCCAGCAAAAGTAGTAAAGAGTAATTATACTTGACCTGTTGACTGCGCAGATAATTCAGTGCTACACTAATATGGGCGTACTCTCATCTGATTGGCTACAAGATCTGTGCTCTGATTGGTCCAAAATAATCCGAAGTTCGATGGTAAGTTGACAAGATAAATGACGAATTCTGCGACGACTTCGTACTTACCGCTCTAAAGCTCTTCAATAACTCGTCATTGGCTTGTAATTTAATTATGACAACATGGCGAATTATACTATTGTCATTGCTCTTATTAGCCAGAGTAAACCCGTCCTTTGTCATGATTGGCTGTTTCCAGGGTTGCCTGACTCTAGTATACATTCCGCATTCATTGACTTGTTGTGTCCAATTTGTGGCACATTTGTTGCTTGGTCATATACAGGGTGTCCCAGAAAAAATTACCGGGCGAATACATTTGGACGTAAGTCGATAATTAGACATCAGAATCCAAAATTTAAAAATCAGCGTGTAGCCCATCTTATTTTGCATCTTATACGTCAATTTTATTGGATTCGGTTGACTGACTACGAGGAAATGAGCGATTACATAACGCATGCGTCATTTCACTTCATTCCAAGTTTGAAAGAAAGATCATTCAACACAATGCGCACTAGTGGTTAACTCTCAATGCGCTTCATATTTTGCTCGGTGAAATCCTTTTCGTTCTTTTTAAACAATCTGTTTCTTGCAAAACATTTAATTAGGTTTTGTTCAAATTTGAAATCCTGCACGATATTGAAAATGAAAGCTTTGTATGTACGTAAGATGATGCTTGGTACTTGTAAATATCTTTTTTCGTTAATGTTGATATAAATGTTGCATTATAAATTATTGCACAAAGAATCCCAGCTGGCTTAAAAAAATTCTCACACGGCACATTAATGTTTTTTGGAATTGTAATGCAAATTGTAATGCAAAGTTTAAATCTTTTAAAACTTCAACATTAATGTTACATGGTATCAACAATTACACGTAAAGCTGTAAGTACTTGATCATTGTCATTCTTGGTTCAAATGTTCTTTGGAAAGTTAATATAACATTTTGCACAACCTAAAGAATTAAAGTTGGAAAGCTTCCAATTGCAGAAATCAAGGTTTTCTCGGAAAAACTGTTGAAAGTGACAGTGAAAGCATGAATAACATGACACCGTCGGATTATAAAATAGATAATGTGGACTCAATTTAATGAGATACAGAAAAGGAAGTGGTGAGCGAATATGAAAAACGCGCCTGTTGATCAAACTTGGAATGAACTGCATTGATGCACGCATTATGTAATCGTTAATTTCTTCGCAACCCATCAAGCGAATCAAATAAATTTTTCGTATGTTTTGCACAATAAAATGGGCTATACGCTACATTTTATATTTTTTGATTCTGATGTTTATTTCTCGACTTACGTTCAATTTTATTCACGCGGTAATTTTTTCTGGGACACCCTGTATAGGACTAGGAGGAGAGAAACACAAGATCTTACCATTTACATCGGCTTCGATAACGAATTCAACATGATGCATGTCACTGATCTGTTCATATTTGATCCACATTTCATCCGTGTATAACGTAAACCAATTCAACGGTTTTACTGATGTAGCATCGAAGACTCGACTATGACCGATGAGAGGTGCACCTCCGTATCCAATGAGAAATAATGTATCGGTGACACTGAGAGATATATCGAAGATGCGGATGATGTAGCTCATCACGTAGCTATCAGAAGTAATAATCCAGATGCAATTGTGATATGAATGACCGTTTACTAATTCTTGCAGCTGCACAAAAAATGCTACAGTTTCACCAGAAGAAACGCTAATTTGCTTGAAATCGCCTGTACAAACTTTAAAATATAACAATAAAAGGATGACTAAAGTGCCCTGGTAGCAACGTTTGGACAGTATTATTTGTCGGAGATGAGAGCACATCAGACATATCGAATTGCATTTTGAATGCGAAGAATGTCCTTATATCAAATAGTTTTGGTTTTTTTTAATTTGAGATACAAAACACATTTTATGAAAAATGATTAAAAATTAAAACAGTCTTCGAAGTAAACTTTACAGCTGGGATGAAAAGCAGATGATCAATTGAACATTTTGACCTTTTGTATAGAAGATATGGATTTATACCCCAAAACACCAAAACAATTTAGTAGGGCATTGAATTAGCGAGTTACGCATAATTACATGTATTACAGCGTCCAATAGAATACTGTATTGTAATCTTGGGCTGTCAACAGCCTAAAATACATATTGGACCACGACTAATGGAGTAAGCAGTAGAAATGAGACTGTGGATCACAACATTTTGCAAGACGAACAATTTGAGACCATTTTGGTTAAAATACAATCTTGGGGGTTGACACCATGGAGCGATCATTTATCTTTTTGCTTATAACTCGAGAACCATGATACGTCGCAGCACTCAGAGTCTATGATCGCAGGTAGACTAAATTGTATTTTTTCTGTGTCGTTTTGATCAGACAAGATGAATACTACCAACTGACACAACTGTTCCCTAATGTGAGAATCTTAATTCCTGTCTCTTTCCTCCTCTTTCTTCCTCCCCCTTCCCCTCCCATCTCTCTGTCTATCTCTCAAAATTAAAACAATTTAATAAAAATGGAATAAAATACCATATGCGTCAATATTGGTAGTCTACTTACTTGGAGGGTCAGTGTCATTTATACAGCGCGGTATTTCGCATAAGAAGTGTTTTCTAGGAGGCTCAGACCATTGATCGGGGAAATAAAATCCAGGCCTGCGCAAGTCGCATTCAGCTTGACTAATAATATTCACGTCCACGCAACTGGCTTCATTTTCATTTTCGGTCATGTATGCCCAAACACAAGCTTCCTCGTGAATCAGAGAAGAATTTTCCCAGGCTGCGCATGAAATAAGTAAATAAATAAACAATAAGTAAGTAAATAATTATAAAATATTTATTAATTTATCATTAAAAGTAAATAAGAATGTATTTATGTAATTTATGTAATTTATTTATTTATTTATTTATTATTTTGTTTATCCCATAGTGGTAGATTGGTAGATATGGGTTGGGGAGAGTTATTGCTGTTAACTTACGCCAGTAACCAATTCCTGATTTGGTACTAAAATTCCAGGAAGAACCGTCTTGACATTCTATGAAACCAGTGTTTTCGAAATCAGAACAACCAAGCCAAAAACCAGCCGCAATATTTTGGCTATGCGTGTTTATATTCAACTCATTGTATATTGTAAGAAGCTCCGTACAGTCATTTGCTACAGCCAAGTAGGATTCTGGAGACATAAACGAACAGATATCTAAAGCCCTTTGCCAATACGCTGGCCAATGAAACCGCAGGTAACAAGACGAGTTGGGAGACCGTGGTTCAACTATTAGAAGATTAGAGGATAAAAACAAAATTTATTAAGACAATAATATTATCATTAGAAGAATTTTTTGACTTCAACACTACTTAAAATTTGATCGTTACCGGGAGCGCTTTCACGTCCCAACTGGTCCTCAGCCGATGTTACCTTTGACGTCATCTTTTGGTGTGACGTCATCGAAGGTTGTCACAAGCTTAAAACCATCAGAGTCATAACATCCGGCTCGGACGCAGTTGGTACGAGAAAGCGCTCCCGGTAAGCGATCAAATTTTAAGTAGTGTTGAAGTCAAAAATTCTTCTAATTTAAATTATACCACTACGTATGAATTTACAATTTTATATCAAGACTGAATTCGGCAGTGATTGCCTTCGGCTTGTTAGACAGTTTGAAAAAACATCACTCAAACTCGCTCGGTTCAAGAATCATTTACGATTTAACCTGACGTGCTTTAATAATCGTGTGACACCAAAATATCTTCATCTGCCGACCCCGGAAGTAAAAGGATTTCGTGCGAGAAATATCATCCAAAAAGCACAAAGATCTTTACTCAACGAGCGGATACGGCAAAATAATTTTACTTTGGATATTTTAAAGCAAAAACATCAAGAATTAGAAACCAAATTACGCGGTTTATTACCGGAAACAGCATGGTTGAGAGTCTCGGAGTTCATCGCCCATGCGCAGAAGCGAGAACATGACTTGGTAAAGGATCGCCAAATTCGGAAGTTTGGACGTTTAAAAACAGAGAAAGAGAACGCCGATAATTTGGGTAAAGACGGTTTTACAGCGGATAAGAGGAGTAAAGACAAGTGGGTGGTGAATTTGTCATCTAGGAAGCTTACGCAGCCGGAAGTTAATGTGTTAGAACGCGGTCTTAACTTCGCGGTAAGTCCAGAAAGTTTGCCCATCAATGACATTGTAGTTGCCACTGAAAGTGCATGTAAACAAATTGCAAACGATAAAGCGGCTGAATTACGTGCGCGTGTTGTGAACATTGCAAAAAATGCTAAACCCCCGGTAAGCAATATCAATAAGGCAGAGCGATCGGCGGTTGAATCTTTAAAGAAAGACACAAGCATCCAAATCTTGCCAGCTGATAAGGGAAGAGCAACTGTTGTGATAGACAATTCAGTGTATGAAGAGAAAGCTTTAGCTCTACTGCAAGATGAAAGTGTCTATGAGACTCTGACACAAGACCCCACTCAGAAATTTCAAAGCAGACTTATCAAGTTGCTGAAAGAACTCAAAGAAACAGGTGCGATAACTAGCAAGACATATTGGGACTTATATCCTACCGTAGCTGATGTTCCCAGATTTTATGGTCTCATAAAGATACATAAAGCCGAGGCACCGTTAAGACCCATCGTGTCAAGCATCGGTGCTGTGACCTATAATCTTGCGAGATTTGTTGCGGACATCATATCACCTTTGATAGGAAAAACGGAACATCACATCGTTAATTCTCAGGCCTTTGTTAACCAGATCAAAGACTTAAAAGTAGAGCCTGATGAGTCCATAGTGTCCTTTGACGTGTCGGCATTGTTCACTTCTATCCCGGTGAAAGAAGCTCTCGTCGTCGTTCGCAGTTTGTTGGAAAATGACGAAACCTGGAAAGTAGGGACAGCGGAAGATCTAGAGGTGGACGACATCATCAATCTCTTGAACTTTTGCTTGAGCACGACATATTTTGTGTTCAGAGAGAAATACTACCAACAGAAGGATGGATGCGCAATGGGCAGTCCTTGCAGTCCCCTGGTGGCCAACGCGTATATGGAGTATTTTGAAAAGCGAGCTTTGTCATCCGCTCCTCATCCACCACGCATGTGGGTTCGCTATGTCGACGACACATTCTGCGTTTTAAAAACTTCGCACGTGGATGAATTTACAGATCACATAAATTCGCAAGATAATAACATTAAGTTCACCAGAGAGGAAGAGGAAGACGGGCAACTTCCTTTCCTAGACACTCTGATCGTGCGGGCTAGCAATGACAGTGTGAAGGTCAAGATCTTTAGAAAACCAACTCACACTGACCCGTATTTAAGTTTCGCTTCCCACCACCCACTGGAGCACAAACTAAGTGTGATTAAGACATTGCTTTATAGGAGTGAAATTGTTACGGATCCGGAGGATAGAGCTGAGGAAATTGAACACGTAAAAGGAGCGCTCCGAAACTGCGGTTATCGCGACTGGACCTTTTTCAGAGCCCAGGAGAAGCGTGAAAAATCAGCTTCACAGGACGAACCGGATAGTGAAACTTCCAGGGGGTTCACAATAACTTTACCTTACTTGGAAGGAACTTCGGAGCAGCTTCGCCGAGCATTCAAAACAGCAGGTGTTCCCACAGCCTTTAAACCATACCGCACACTCCGGCAAACACTTGTGTCACCGAAAGATAAAGTAGACAAATTAAAACAGTCAGGGACCGTCTACGAAATCTCCTGTTCAGACTGTGATGCTATGTACATTGGTGAAACAGGCAGAAAGTTGGAAAAACGGCTATCTGAACATAAATCAAAGGCTGCCGGTTCCTAATCTGCTGTACATGAGCATATTTCCAGGAGCAAAAACACCCACCAAATAGACTGGGAAAACGTAAATGTGCTGGAAAAAGAACCCAAAGAATTTTCCAGAAGGGTCCTAGAAGCCATTCACATCAGGAAAAAAGGACCCAACTTGAACAGAGACACTGGACTGGATTTAGATCCAGTTTGGGACAACCTACTCTTACCCAAGACCACCAGGGGGACGAGGACAACACCTTTGACGTCATCTTCTTCTAGTGTGACGTCATCGAAGGTTGTCAACAAGCCATAAACCATCAGAGCCATAACATCCGGCTGAGGACGCAGTTGGTACTGTGAAAGCGCTCCCGGTAAGCGATCAAATTTTAAGTAGTGTTGAAGTCAAAAAATTCTTCTAATTTAAATTATACCACTACGTATGAATTTACAATTTTATAATAATATTATCGTTTTACAGCTCTCAATCATTTCAGTGAAAGAATTTCACCTGAATTTCTCAGCGGTGGTAGAAAAAGTATATGGTGTTATTTTTCTCCATAGTAACTCGGCGTTGTTTACAGCTCCGTAAGCTGGCTCAACCTGACCCTAATGGTGGTGCAGATGGTGAAACTTTAGTTGTATGTAAAGTTGGTAAAAGGCCTTTCGTTCATAAGTGGCACCAGGATTTTTTCGTGAAATTGGGCAAAGTGAAATTTGAGGGCAAAAAATCGGTTATTGAAGACCCATTCAGAGATCCCAGCGCAAGTTTTAAAAAAAATCAAAATTGTTTATAAATTGCTTAAAAAAGAAGGAAACGTCATTTACATTGTCATTTGGTATTTTCAAATGAAAAATTTGGCAATAAACGAAGAAAACAGCAATATTGACGTAGTTGAAGCCCCATTCAAATAATGTCAGTATATAAATTACAGATTCATGTAAATGCCTTATTTTTTGTCTTAAATACATAGCTTTCGGCTGAATCAAAATCTGAAATTTGTCTGGATGAGCAAATCACTGAATGGGCCTTTAACCTATTGTTTTCCCCTAATAGTATTATTTTTGGTGATTACTGTTCTGACCGGGGGCAACCGGGGTCAAAGCATAAGTTTTTGTTGTTGTTGTTCGCCATGATATACCCGTCTCTAAAACGTAGCAAATGCAGTGTAACATACAAATGAGGCTTTTATGTGATGTCGAAGTTCAAACTTATTACAAAAGTCTCTATACAAAGGAGTCTGCATAGATTACCGGATATGTATCCAATGCGGTACATGCTTTATTGTTCGCGCGATTTTCATTCAAATTTAAACCAATTTGTTTGTCGTGTGATTGATTACTCGATGAAGAGCAGACTTGAACTCACGATGGCCAGCTCTCACAAAATGAGCATAAAGTTGGCTCCTTGATTTGGTCTTAAAAAATCAATATTTCCTCCCCCAATGTCTTTTGTATTCTATTGAATTTTGTCTTGATTAATTGACTGTATCTTTTATAGTGCCCTGGCGACTTTATGCTTATTTTGTGGGAGGTGATTGTGAGTTGAGGCTTTCTGGCTCTCAACCCTTGACAATGGAGAATCTCTGGGACACTCTGCAGAAACCAGACACAACCCCAGGGGGATAGCGCCGCATCCTGTTGAGGATAAAGTGGAACAGCATTGCCCAAGAAGAAATAAGACACCTCGTTAGAAGCATGCGACGTTGCATTTAGCTGAATTTATACTCCATCGCTGAGCGACGAGCGATTTGTATTTGACCAATCCGATAACGCGCTTTACCAAACACAACAAAAAGCGCGCTACCACATTGGCTAGAAACCAATCGCTCGTCATGCAGCGATAAAGTATAAATTCAACATTACAGTAGTTGTGAACAGTGATGGTGGACACACTATAAGTATTTGACATGAGAGTAAATAATGAATAGATGAAAACAAGAGTAGCATGAGATTAAAATAAACAGGTTCAATAAAGGTTTTCACTGAGTGAAAAAAATGTTATGAATTTATAGCGTATTTATCGAGTTTGTACGGTGTACCATCTCCGCCAATTTCCTTTTTTTTAATTCCCCTTTTTTTATTTCCCCTTTTTTAATTTCCCTTTTTTTTTTAATTTCCTTTTTTTTTTAATTTCCTTTTTTTAATTTCCTTTTTTTTTTTTTTAATTTCCTTTTTTTTAATTTGCACTTTTTTTTAATTTCCCTTTTTTTTTTAATTTCCCTTTTTTAATTTCCTTTTTTTTATTTCCCTTTTTTTTATTTCCCTTTTTTTAATTTCCCCTTTTTTTAATTTCTCTTTTTTTTTTTTTTTTAATTTTCCTCTTTTTTTAATTCCCCTTTTATTTTCTCACAAAGCAGAATCTTAGCCGAGACACATACTCAGTAGTTGTCCAAGAATTCGCTCGCTTCCCGCTGCGTATGCTGGTCTTTACGCACTGTAGTCTTTACGTGTGACAGACCATGGATATAGTATATGGACAGACCCACTATGTAGAAGTCAGTGGTCAGACCAAGTGTGTGTATTATTTACACCACTGATATAGCCTGTGCCGGAGCCTGTGTGCTAGGGCCGTAGACTTATTTCAAGTCACGGGAAAACCATAAGAATACTAGTATATAAATCGCAGTGGTTTTATCCCGGCCCGGGTGAGGGGGGTGTAATTTTCCCAAGGCGTGCCAAAAAATTGCTTGCTTCCCTTCTCGGCCTGCCAAAAAAAATCTTCGCCCCCCCCCTCCTTTGCACATGCCAAATGTTTTAAAATTGCCATTAAAATTGCCATGTAAAGGGACGGCATATTCGTACTATTTAATAGAGCTATTTTATGACTATTAGGCCTATGTGACTATTTTTGCATTTTTTTCACAAACTAATAACACACTGGTAAGGAACTGCATTGGCTTCCTGTGTTCCAATGAATTGTTGTTTAAGTGGGTACTACTATCGATAAATTTGTGTCTATTTTTGCATTTTTTTTAAAAACTAATAACACAGTGGTAACAAAAGTTATGTATATTATAGGGGCAAGGAATCCAGTTACTACACTGGAATTTCAGAGACCCAAGACAAGCGGTTTGTTATTTACGATCAGAAATAAGGTACCGCTAGGATGTACCTCGTTTCCTATCATATATACTGAACCGCTTGTCTTGAGTCACTGAAATTTCAGTGTAGTAATTGGATTCCTTGCCCCAATAATGTACATAACTTTTGTTACCAGCGTGTAATTATATTTTGAGAAAAATGCAAAAATAGTCACAAATTTACCACATGGGTGTAGTACCCCCTTAACTTATGTTGATTGTATATAAATGTAATAATGATAGGCCTATTGCTCCGTCATATTTATCTGAACTTCTTTCAAATTATGTTCCCACTCGTAGGCCTACTCTTCGATCTGGAAAAATGCAACTTCTTCAAGAAACAAAATAAGAGCACATGAGTCATTTGAAATTGCAGCTCCGCGTCTATGGAATGAATTGCCTATATATTTTAGAACTGCTAAAAATGTAACTATGTTTAAAAAGATGTTAAAAACTCATCTTATGTCGGGGTTTGCTCAGGGAAATTTGAAAATGCCACCAAATAGTGAAAAACTGTATAAAATGTCTAACTTTTGTGTTGATTTGTAAAATAAAACAAAGAAAAGTGATTATTTAGCAGTAATCAACCATTAAACAATCAATTCTAGCATTAATTTTAGGCCTACGATCCAAGATTCTGGCCATAGGCCTAGTGCTTAACAGTGGACACGGAAAATCACGGAATCGTCCAATTTGCAACACGGATTTTAGATTTTGTAATACCATGAACACGGAGAAATCGTGGCTTTAGCTATAGGCCGAATAAAGACTTATACAGTGGAAGGGTCTAAATATGTAATATATTATTAACAATTATTATTCTAATCTAATTCAAATTAGGCCTTCTTTAATATAAGCCTCGTGATCACTCTATTGGATTCGGATTGTTTTACTAGGTTTGAATTAAATTTTTGTCTTCACTATAGGCCAAGATATAAAAAAATAGAAAGCTATGCGAGCGCTATCCATGTTGGACAGCTGTGTTCAAATATAAAGTACGGACGAAGCCTTGACTAAGGCTAATGCTCCCCGCGGTATACTAACATGAATCCACTAGCTGCAACATTATACGCACATCAAAAAAAATATCGGGGAAATTAAAGAAAAAGGGGAAATTAAAAAAAGGGGAAATTAAAAAGGGGAAATTATTTCGCAAAAAAATGCATATTCATCAAAAAATTAAACTTTGTCCGATCGGGCCCAAATTTGGTGGGTGGCATTCTTGATACAAGGGGATTACATGCGCGAAATAAAATCGAGGTCAACCAAGGTCAAAGGTCATTACGGAGGGGTCAAATGTCAAACTTTGTCCGATCGGGCTCAAATTTGGTGGGTGGAATCCTTGATACGAGGGGAATATATTCCCGAAATAAAATTGAGGTCAAGCGAGGTCAAAGGTCATTACGAAGGGGTCAAATTTCAAACTTTGTCCGATCGGGCTCAAACTTGGTGGGTGGAATCCTTGATATGAGGGGAACACGTAAAACTTAAAATCGAGGTCATCCGAGGTCAAAGGTCATCCAGGAGCTACATTTTAAACTTAATCCCTAAGCTTCCCTGGGTGGGCGCTTTATATTGGGGCATGGGCGCTTATTGGAATGAATACGGTTGTTATCAATTAATTTATTAAATGAAAACGATTAAATAAAGAAATAAATATAAATAAAATAACTCATTAATTGATCAATAAATTAATAAATAAAAGAATTCATTGATTGATAAATAAACACATAAATAAGCAAATAATCAATTAATAAATACATAAACAAATAAATCAAGGCAGAGAATTTTATTTCAATTTTATATACGCCAAAATATTTTCTGAATTTAGTCAAAATTAACACTCTATTGATGGTAAAAATTTTATGTAAATTTTACGTAGGTCCTAGACTATGCCATAGTCGATTTTTGATAAATAAAACATGTTATTAATCATGATGAAAGCATTCAGTTGAACTCGAAATTATACTGATATTTATTACATCAAAATACTATGGTTATGAAAAAGTTTATATAATTATAATAGTGACAGTAAAGGTACAAAGTAAAGTATACGTTGGCTTATATTATTGAATGCAACATCATGTCATTATATAAGCACTTCAATAACTGGAAGAAACTTTGGGGGACCTACGTGTAATTATCCTATAAATTGCGAAAATCCAGACCGTGTATGCACGAAAATGGCAGGTTCTATATGTGAACCACATGTATATACCCGGTATCCCGGGCCCGGTATATAGGAGTATTATAGCACGTGCAGCCGGTGCGGCCATACGGCCTAGCGAGTTCAAATCGATAATGTATTGTGCATGTACAATCATTGCCCATTTATCATGTTTATTATTGTCGGATTTCTCAACAATTGAGCGCTATTAATACACATTAATGTTTTTAGCAAATAAAATTCCAAAATATGGTACATTTTCTGCCTTTGCTTGTCACGTGGTAGGCCTATGTTGAAGTTGCGACCATATGTTCAAATAAGTTTCAAGGCATAACAATATGACAAGTGGTCGAGTGGTCTAAGGCGCTAGGCCCACAGAGTATCCAAAGCCCTGCGCCGTGAGTTCGAACCCCGCCTCTGCCAAATTTAATTTTACTTGGGAAAATTAAAAAAGGGGAAATTAAAAAAAGGGAAATTAAAAAAAAGGGGAAATTCAACCAAAAAAGGGAAATTCAAAAAAAGGGGAAATTCAAAAAAAAGGGGGAATTAAAAAAAAAAGTGAAATTAAAAAAAAAAGGGGGAAATTTAAAAAAAAAGGGGAAATTAAAAAAAAAGGGAAATTAAAAAAAGGAAATTAAAAAGGGAAATTGGCGGAGATGGTACACCGTAAGTTTGCACTTATAGGGGCTACTGCAATTTTCTGAAATCCGATACCTACCATTGAAAGGCCTGTAACTGTTCTCAACGAGATTGCAGTACAAAAATGAGTTGTCAAAATTTGCAGTATAAAATGCCTACATTCAGCGAGCTTATTGATTTACCTAATGCCCTTTTTGTTCTTTCAATCATCGCGACTTTTTCAAGTATAGATACTTTTGGAGCAGTCATCATACAGTTATTGTTGCCTACATGTATGCACACAACACAGGGGTACTCACAATAGGCAATTAATACGCGGATTTAGGGTTTCTCTACCGGAAGTCAATTTGTGCCGAAATTCCTTCCCACAATGCAATACAATATGCGTATTGCATAACAAAGAATATTGATTAACCTCCGAACTGTATTTATTGTATTGAATACACATTTTGCTTGGTCGCATTTGGAAGAGGGGTGTCTCGAAACCGTAATAGGTACAAATTTAGTAATTTCTGTCAATCAAGTATGGTTTATTCTCTACATGTCAATCTTTAAATCATTAGCATAGTCCTTATAATAACGGAGGACCGGCTTGATGAGTAAATGACAGCAAACCATTGTAAAATACCCCAAAACTCGGTCAGTGGAGCTCCGCCCGGACATGTCAATAGCGTCATTATCGATTGGATTAGTCGACCGTAGCGGACCATTCGATCGCTCATTGGATTAATATTATTACGTGGTAATAAATTTGCATTGGACAATCGATTACTATAATGGTTTAGTACTGCATATCTCGGTTTAATCTTCACTGAGCGGGTTTATGACTAGAAATCCATACATACTATAAGTAAAGCAGTCGTCTTCATCTTCCATATCCAAACACGTATTGTAACCATCACATTGCTGGTCGCGATGAAAGCATACCATGCCATTGTTACAGTCTTCAACGCCTCTTCTCCGACCAGCATGATCAGGACACGCTGAAATAGCATGCATAATCAATGTTGAGATATTAAGTGACACGATCAAGGGAAATGAGTCGGATGTCGCTAATATTGATTTTGAGATATTGGCAAAGAAAGTGTTAAAATTCTTTTGATTTATATTGTTTTCAGGGATTGATAAATTAGCGTAACTTCAGAAAGAAAAGTCGTATCAACATGGGGTTTTCAGTTTCTGAAAGCTCTAAATGTCCTCTTTAGAAACATGTGTAAAACTCATTTTCGACCAATGCCGACATGTGACTCATTCCCCTTGATCATGTCGTATCTTGGTTTTTGACCAGCAGTATTTTTTTGCGTATTTCATAATATGTAACAACAATTTGCAACACCCTTTTCAACTATGAAAAATCAAGTTGTTTTTGGACCACGATGTATGATGATCATTTTGATCAATCGTGGTCAGGACTCAAAAGCGTGAGCCAACTGTTGGCATAATGATAATCGGATTACGGTGATGGAGGAAGCCCTAAGTATTGAAGGATAAACTGAAGAAAACTGCATTTGGTATAAGGGTAAAGAATGAATCGGTGAAAACAAGAGCGCACTATTTGCCAATAATTCTGCATGAGAAATAAAAACAAACCTCGCTCAATGTTTCTTTCTATCGCAAGGTAGAATCCAGAATGAGCGCCAACATAATCAGACGTAAAGAGTACCCACATCGATGAACCTTCAATGAAGAGTCTTAATGGCGCATATTTCTGATGTCTGGGATATTGGTACAACACGGTTTGGTTTGAAATGGTTGAATCATTACCTACTTGCAAAGCATCATAATCTTCCAGTTTTAAAACGCGTCCAGGTTTAATTATAAATATCCTGTCGTCGTTAGCGGTAAATCTCCACGCACAGTAAACGTTGTTTGGGTAAGACAGAGGAAAGTGAGGAGAATTGATGACGATAATGTCAAATGTCTGGAGCTCGACCTCCTTGTCTTTGCAGGTCACTATAATATAGAGTTCAGAATTGGAATCAAATAATATTACATACATACATACACCCCCACACCTCCACACACCCCTACCCACCCCCCACCTATTACACACATACATACACACCCCTACATAAGACATTTCTATAGCTCTTTTCGCAGTTCAGAAAAATAAATGAAACTAGGGCACCTTTGAAAGGGCACAGGGCACGGGATGACCTCTGACGTTAAACAACCCATAACTTTCGTAGCCAGCTACCCAATACTGCTTGTGACTAAGTTTGGTCAAAATCCGATCAAGGATGTGGAAGAAGTAGCAAATTGTGAGAAAGATAGCAGATAGGCGAGGTCTGCATTTTCACTGCTCACAAGGGGGCAATCGTCAGTGAACGGCTCTTTTCAGAGCCACCGGTAGGCGATGGGTGGCATACATGTCTCATACTTAGGTACTTTGTCCTGAAGAAGCCAGAGCTACTCCTGACGTAAGCTTAACAGTTCTAAACTAGTCCGACGGCGAAACCGCTAAAAATACTAATTGACTGACTAAGTATTATTCAGATTTCCTTTTACAAAGTAAGCGTACTGCTAGCCGTCGAGCGCGTATTATTTTGCACATGGTCCAATGCACACGCTTGACGTCGCGCACGTATACGCGATGGTTAATTTGTAAAAGGAAATCTGAATAATACTTTATAAGGTGGAGGCATGGGCTTCACACCACGTTACGTTTTTGTTCTTACCTTCGTGACAGTATTCCTCATCAGAACCATCTGAACACGAAGTATATCCATCACATACTAACTTCAAATCAACGCAAACAGAGTTACACATAAAGTGGGTATCACTGCACTTGGTCGCTGTAATTAAAATGAAGCACTGTGTTTTTATGTAAATTTCCTAAGACATAAAGTGCATATATTAGAAGCAGAGGCCCTACATGTGTGTTAAGAACCAACCCACTCCTGTGAAGGTCTATGTACTTAATGAGATCATAAGATAATTTGTGACGTGTCATGTCAAAAGGAGACACTTTTGGGCAGGAATGTAAATGGAGAAATAGCCAAAAGTCTACCCGGTGGTAATTTTTTCACAATTTGGGTTTGTTGCGAATTTGTGATGTTATTAATGTTTAAAATATTGTCTGATAGTTTCAGACCGGAATATAACTGGCATCTTGTATTTTTTGAAACATTTTTCACGGTAATTCCTACTCTCAACATTGTCAATAATATTTTAAAAGGCCGATATCTCAATTTCCAATTTTATAATACCATAACTTACGAACTCAATATCTTCGCTTAGGAATGTCCGATTTCATTGGGAGAAACGGCGTTGTGGAGCAAAATATCTCTATATTTAAGATATGTAAAAATCTCAAAATTGATAACCTGCCCAAAAGTGTCTCCTTTTGACATGACACGTCACATTTATTTAAAACATGTAAAAAAGCAACTCAATAACTTAAAGACCCTTTCGTACATTATACATATAAGTCAGCGCACGAGTTTTTGATGTGATTTATTATTCTTTTAAACAAAAATGATACTGTTTATAATTCTAGTTTAAAACAGGGAAAATATGACACAACGTCCGAAATAGAAGTAACACAAAACATATAAACAAAGTTAAAAAGCCGACGTTTCGAAAATACAACTTTTCTTTTTCAAGGAATAAAATTAGAGAACTCTCGCAATATGGTGGAGACTAGCTTTTATCATACATGTAAAAAGAAAAAAGTTGCATTGACTGAAACATTGATCAAGCAGCAGAAAATAAAGGAAATCTAAATAACAGTGGAAGCTTGAGTGGGTTATAATTTTAGACCAGGAAAATGCCAACAGCTATCATATACACATAATAATTTCATTTCTTTATCAAATTTCATATCTTTTCTCTGTGGTAGTTTTTATTCTATAAATTGTGCATTTGTGTGGAAATTGAGGGCGCTACGCACACTATATTTTAAGTTTAATTTAGCCAAATAATATGAATTATTCCTTTCATTTCATGCCAGATTTTTTTTAGAAAATTGCTTTGATCATGTTTCTGATGTTTTAATGTCATTATACAGGTGTCACACATAAAGTTTTCAAAACGTTTTAAATTGGTTTTAGTTTGGTTTCGTTTTTATGAAACATTTAAGAAACGTTTTCAAAACGCTGCCCTGTAACAGTTGAATTCGTGATTGCTGAATCTTTGCATCAAAACGTTTTAATAACAAAATAATAACGAATGCAACGGCTCTTAAAACAATCATATTAGAACGCAATTACAACGGTTATAAAACGTTCCAATACAACCAATAATATTATTTTCGTATGTACAAACATAGTTTGTCATTATGAAATCGGATTTCGTCATTTATCATCATCATCTTCATATCATCATTATCATCAACATCATCATCATCATCGTCATCATTATCAGCATCATCATTCCATCAAAGAATGCCCCGACCAACATGTTGGATGTTGGTTTTAATATTAATACATCAAAGAACACATTTTCATGACATGTTTTTATATAAAGGTTCGGGGAAATGGTTCTTGGTCATATTTTGTAAAATGTACAATTGAAAGTTACTTCCTCAAAACATATTTTTTAAATGTTGTGCAAATATTTCAATGAAAAAACTTCCCTTTTTATCAGGAAAACATACTGCATATACATGTATTGTACTCCCTGCAAAAATAGAGATATCGATGAACTTTTGAACCTCTGGCTCATTATATTGGCACGATCGTAAATTTGTTAGATTTTGCAATAAATTCAAATAATGCAGCCTCATACCACATGTACCATGTAGCTTTGACCTCTGCCTTGGCTGCAAGGTGATTAAAAGTATATGCAGGCAGTTCGCGTACTGAAAATGAGACTGCATGCTTGACCCCATGGTATGCCAGCATGACGGTTATAACCGCGGTCTGCGTACATGTATGTCGATCTTTGCCGAGTCGGGGCAATTTGGACATGTTGGATGTTGGTTTTAATATTAATACATCAATATAGGATTTTTTTGAAATCAAAACACCGCTCCGATGCAGGTAAAATTGACAAAATGACTGTGCAGGCCTACACATCAGCCAAACTTATATCGTTTTGGAATATATATCATTGTAGTTTCTGCATAATACAATGTTTAATACACTCTCCTGAATAGAGCTGTTGGGATACTGCCATGACTGTAGTATTTTCCAAAAATTGACATTTTTTGGGTACTCAAGTTTGAGTTTTCTTCCATCGGTAATTTGCTATAGGATATTGAACTATGTCTTAACGAAATGCGAGTTTATCATGGATCTGGATACACCAACTTCAAGCTTCTAGTGGTGGATATAATAAACGCGGTCGCACTAATATCAAAACAGGATGTTTGATACTGCAGCCAGCTAGAAGACACTAAACAACGGCTATAAAGCTATAGCTTTCATATTTTGGTTATCCGAATCCTTCCTGTCGGCAAGAAGAACCGACGCAGCAGTGAGAAGTATATCAAGAGCACGGAGCCTTTGGGATATGCTTATCTCATGATGTGAATCTTGAATTCATCATGTTGAATGAATTTCTTAACGGTTTCATGTCTTATACTACACAAGAGATCGAGAAGTATTACCGTCGTATGATTCTGTGGAAACGTTATTTAAACGGTTAAAAAACTCCACACTTTTACGTTATGAAAACGTAATTTTGAAACGTTTTCTAAACCAAAGGTGACACGGTTTATGAAGGTAAGAAAAACGTTATGATACCGTTTTTGAAACGTTTCATGCGAACGTTATTTAAACGTAATCAAATCTCCACACTTTTACGTTTTTAAACGCAATATTGAAACGTTTTTTGAACCAAAGTGAAACGTAATATTAACGTTAAAAAACGTGAAATGGCTAGCTGCTCCCTGCAAAGATGCAACCAAGAGTTAAGATAAATAGTGCCATCATATTGTTCAACTTGGCTTAAAAATGCATACAGTTCGACATGCCATCAAACAGCCGTGAGCACAAAAGTACCAAACCTTAGTCTACTTATAGCCCTCTTTTGAAAATCATACTTCAATACCAACTCATCTCACAATGATTACAATGGTCATAATCCAAAGAAAGCATTACTTTTTTCTGACAGAGCGGTACGTCACTTTGGATGTGTTTTTATGGAAGGACATAGCTTGGGTGATATGTTAAAAGGGACTACAAGGTAGTCTAAGCAAACCTTTGCTGACATCTGCCCCTTCTAGGCGTAGCTTAATGCCATTTACACTTGGATGGGAGTCAAACTGCACAGTATATCCGTCTATTTCTGTTTCGTATTTTGACCTTGACATTGGGTCATTGACCTGAAACCAGATCCATAGTTCAGATTCCACATGAAACACCATTGTATCATTTACACCTATTTGTATGTCTGAAGTTCCTATTATCGCCAGCATGCTTTCCGCCTTAAAATCATTCCCGGAACCAATGGTGAGTGACGTCCCGAACGTGATATTGAAATCCAGAAAGGTTAGTACAAATGCACCATTAAAGTCGTTTATCGCAATCCATTTGAAATCACCGTATGTTTTTCCTGGATAGTTAACAGTCGACAATTCCACGATCTCTCCAAATGTTATAGTTTCCGTATCAGGGAAGAGATATTCTGTTGAAATCAAACAAAAAATAATAGCTGTGAAAGGTTTGGGCTATTTTATGCGAATACCTTTTTTGGTACAAGCACATTCTGATACAACATGTAGATAGAGCGACAGTCTAATTTGTAACAAAATGTATTCTCATGAGTAAGGTGTATTTCAGTGTAATATCAAGTCATTATTATTGCATAAGTTGTGATATTTCATTGCTAAGTAGTTCGATGTTCTACTTTCGGTGGCGTAAGTAGAGGGACATGGGGGCAACGTGCCCCGGGCGCCACCCTTAGGGGCGCCAAATTGACCAATTCAGCATCGATTCTGCACCCCTCCAAGCGATGAAAGTCCAAATTTTCGCCCGCATTTCAGCACAAAATCAATTGAAAGAACATTTTAAGACTGATATTCAACTTCTAGTAACCAAAATTAATTAGTGGTAGGCCTTATTTGTCCACAATTTCGCGCGCTCCGCGCACAATGTTTCAATATGGGGGGGGGGTATTAGGGACGCCAATTTTGTTTCTTACCCCAGGCGCTAGCAACCCTAGTTACGCCACTGTCTACTTTAATATACATACCACAATCCTTCTCGTCCGAGAAATCCGTGCAGTGTGTAAAACTGTCACAAACTTGATACTCAAAAATGCAAACTATTCCAGCAGCTATGTATTCACATAAGAACCCACCTGAGCAAGCGTCTTTAATAATAAAAAGGATAGAACAGTGGTGTAGATTTCTTTTTGACATGGGAGATTTCTTGAAGTATAGTGAATCCAGCACCTTTTGGCGACAGAATAAGTGCAGAATTCCGGTGCCACGGTTGTTTGATGTATATAGAATTAGCTTCATTATTAACTAAATGTAAACTATAGATGGCGCTATTTATCCTAAATCATTAAAACAGCTGGAATAGGTGAAACAAGCAACAAGGAAATTTTATAAACATATTTTATCAAACAATACAAGGAATCATTTGTATTAAAAGCTTGAAAGAGCAATTTCCAGTAACTAAATAGCGCCACCAATGTTGTCATTAATATATAGATACATTTTATATCCGAAAAAGCTATAAAAATGCTATAAAAGTGAATAATTTTGTAAAAGAGGGGAAACTTAAGTTGAGAATGACTCACAAGCATCTGTAAACATTAGGATGATATCACATTTAGCTGTTTAAGCCTAAAACTTGGTTGTACATGATGTTTTGTTTGAAAAACTAATAAATGATCCCATCAAACAACCGTGGCGCAGCTGCAAATCATTGATAGTAATAAATTTGTCCATACTACAATTAAAGAATGGGGCAGATGCAGTGAATGACAAAGAGTTCGTAGCTAGTTTCGATCGTTATCATGGTTATAATAATATTGTATTAAAATGAATAGGCTACCACTTTCATAAACTTCTATTAGTAGTCATTTATTTTGTTCTTCGCCAATCACAACATTATGTTTAATAATGTTAGAAAAAATTATCAAGCACGAATCACATGCTGTTATGTGATAAAAACTCATATTGTTCATAAGGTCATAAAAAAACACTACTCAACACGCGATATATTCAGAATTTCCGGGCGCCGACTGTCTAGTGCAATGACGTCATGGTTATCTGTGCTCAATTGTCGTCAGCCTTCATTGTATGGGACGTCATTACACTAAACAATTTCGGCGCCCGGGAATTTTGAATATCACGTGTTGAGAGACGGGTGTGTATTTTTATTTTATTTTTTTTGGTCAATATGAGTTTGTTTTAAATAACGTCATGTGATTTGTCCTTGATAATTATTTTTCTTACATAATTATAAGGCATAATGTTGTGATTTCCAGGGACTTCCTTTAAAACACGAAAGTGATATTAATCCTCATACCGTAGTCATTGACTAACGAGATATTCAGAAGAAAGCCAATATTGGGCGTAGTTAACTGATACAGACTAGGAGAACGATTGGAATCTTCAACTGCAAATGCGACCCACATTCTGGCACCAAATACCGTAGATTTTATGTAAATACTTCGTGGGTGGTTATTTCGAACAGGCATCTTATTGGCAGCAAGTGTACCATAGACTGCTTGATCAAAGGACGGAAGAAATCCTGCACCAACTGCCAGGATGTCGTTAGGAGAGATTTGAGAAGCGATAATTTGGATTTGAAATAATCCTTTCTCCGCATATAATTGTCTCATGCAAGTTGGAAAGTGGGGTGCCATTGTTGGATATTCTTTCGGGTAATTATTAGATGAGATCATCGCAGATTCATTAACCTTTAACTCTATTGTTAGCTCTGAGTTGTGGTTGACAACGCATATATCTGTTAGAATAAAAACAGAATTGTGGAAGGTTGGGCATTACTTTGAAAATAAAAGCGCCGTTCGTTCTTTTTGTGTAGCAATATTACGAAATGGCTGGTCGGAAGTTGAATTAACCATTAAAATAAGGCAGAAAGAAAACAATCAATGAGAGTAAGATTTTGTAACACAAGTCTCCACATACATAAATGAGAGCCAGTGCAAATTATTTCACTGACCATCCAGTATTTGAACATATGACCTTCGGGTTATTTATGTATGTGGAGACTTGTGTTAAAAACCTTTCTCATGCTTACTTTTGGACATGGGTAGAAAGTCATGAATATCTCCTGCTTTTTTTTTTGTTGTTGTTGTTGTTTTTTGGTTTTATAAAAAAAACCTTTTTTAAGGTTTGCACTTAAATATATGTGCTAAAAGGAATGTGGTACGCTTCAGTCTGCGTATTGAAAACCCAGATGAGGGGCTGCCGCGCATGCGTAGTGGGGAAGAATCGTACCCAATCTGTATATATTTTTATACAATCACTACGTGCTCTTTATTAGTCCATGACAATAGCCTGTGTCGGAGTCTCTCGGCCCATTTCTCAAAACTATTAAGCAGGTCGGAACAAAATGGCTATGCGTGGTTGTTGTAGAAATAGTGGATTCGTCCTACCATCATATCGTCATGACAGAAAGCTTTTGTGAGATTTTTGCCCGAAATCATGCTCCAGGAGCATATGCTCCTGGCGCATATGGTCCTGGAGCAGTAAGCGCAAATCAGCTATTCCAACTATCGATAATTGTCGGGGTGTTCTATTCTCATAATAGGGGATCGCTGAGCCTGAGGGGAGCTATATGTTTTATTTTTGGTATGATGCTCCTGAAGCATTCTCATTCACATCATTGTACGATAACATAAACATGCTCCAGCAGCATATTTGATATAGATATATTTGGTTAAACTATACTTAATGGGCAATTAAATCAGTGCAGTATTTCAAAATTCAGACTGGAGAATTTTCACTCATCATGTACAAGACAACATAAACATGCTCCAGGAGCATATTTGATATATGCTTCTGGAGCATTCTCATTCACATCATCGTACAGACAACATAAACATGCTCCAGGAGCAGTTCTGATATAATTTGTTGAACTATAGGCCTACTTATTAGCAAGTAAAGCAGTGCTGTGTTTCAAAAATTAGACATTGGTATGATGCTCCTGGAGCTTTCTCATTCACATCATTGTACAGACACCATAAACATGCTCCAGCAGCATGATACCAATGTCTAAGTTTTGAAATTAGCAGTGCTGTATTTCAAAATTGAACAGTCCATATCATGCTCATAAAAACCAATACATCATACTGCAGTTACTGTCCGTTTTCCTATACACAATTCACAGTGCTCTCACCATTGACGCGCGACCTTTACAAATAGTGTATGATAGAAGTATAGGCATTTGCCTAGTTAACATCACTGTGTGAAAAATAACCGGCCAATATTTAAAGTATTCTCCAAACTTCTAGCAAATATATTTCTCTAACATGACCTAAAATTACAGCTTGGTTAGATGTTCAGAAATAGTCGCACTTTGGTAAAATATGAGTGAGGGCAAGGCATAGCTAGCTCCGTAGCTAGCCAACTCCCCGTGTTAATTGAATGGAGATTTAACCGAAAATATTGGTAACGGACCGCTCACTTCTGAAGGATGCCACAAAAAAACGGTACAAGCTACATTTAAAGTATTCTATGAAATTCTAGAAAATATAGTTTTGTAACATGTCATAAATTGTTAGCTAATTTAGGTGTTTGGAAGTATTCGCACTTTTGTGCTTTAGGAAGGATATGTAAACGACAGATAACACCAAAAAATATGAAGACATTATTTCCAACAATCATTATGTTGCTCATTTTCAAGAATGCTGGTTAACAATAAGCAGACCATTGTCTCATTTCGTGAACAAAGGCCACGTACCATCGTTACCTTGCGTTTCCTTTATAATCGGTTACCCAACTGAAACTATAATACCAGCTCATTGCGATACCGCACAGATAAAACAGACACATGTGCACAACCAGAAAATATATGATTTAATCAGTTGAGCTGTTTTCAATGAGTGTTATCTTGGTTTAATAGCTTTTATGGGGTTTAAGTCCTGCAAAGGTCGTGGTGGATTCTACTGTAGACATGACTGCACCATCTTGATTAGGCTTACTGCTCCAGGACCATATGCTCCTGGAGCATAACCTTGGGCAAAAATCTCACAAAACTTTCTGTCATGGCGATATCTTGGCGATGATACTGTACTAGTGACAGGAGACATGATACTTGTATATCATTTAAGACTACGCAAAAAGTAACGCAGCTGTTATAAATACGCCAATAGCCTCAGAACTAATAACTGTTTCCACAATATTTCTACATAGAAAGAAGCATGATTTATTTACGCGTACTTTGATACCCCATTTGTCAAATGTTGTTCAGTATTAAAAATACCTGAATTTAAAAGTTTTAGTTTACAGCGATCAATGGTTATAACACCATTTTTTTTGGGGGTCAAAATCGACTGATCTTACATGCCTAGAGCAAATTCCGGACTTTTTGGCCCTACTACCGGAATTCCATAAGTTTCCGTAACATTTACATCAATGGGGATCCATTTCACCAAATTTATGACAATTCGTAGCGCTTCGTAAGTCTCAAAATCCATCATAACTTTAGAACGTATTGTAAAATACATTTCACTAAAATTATTTACTAATCTGCACTTCCCAGAGATTGCCTACTAGAGGAAAAACATGGGAAAAATCCCTATGTTTCATGAAGTTACGTATTCGTTCCGAGTTGTTCGTAAGTTGCGAAATGATATAATTGAATTATGAGGGTTAAAAATATGGAGTAATAAAGTGTTTATAATGATATTTGATAGGCAATAAACTGATAAAGTAAGCGTAACTTAAGCTACAAAAAACAGAGTGCAAGCCTGCAGCCAGTGCAAGAGCCAAGGCAACAGTGCAGTTGGGTGGACTATATTTGCCGATTTCATAAGCTTATCTAAAACCCCACCGTGTCTGTGCTAACATCATTCACACCTTGCAGAGTCATAAATTAGTTCAAAAAGTGATATTTGGCACTTGGCAGGTATAAATCCTCTGGTTTGGTCAGAAAATTTGATAATTTTTGATGTCCGAGTGTGCGAGATTGCCGAATTCTGCAGCTTTTACGTTTTTACTAGTTTTCACGGATATTTCAACAAACCACATTAATTTCTTCATTTCTTAGCAGCTGAAACATGCATTTAGTACACCACAACGTTGATTTTCAAGCCTAGAATCATGAAATTAAACATCTCTTTCCGCGTCCGTAGAAAATCAAATTTTCCCGGTTTGACAGCAAAATAAACTTAATCGAGTTCATGAATGAATAGTCTCATACAGTGCGTTTGTGTTCTCTCTTGATCATATACGATCGGTTGATTTACAATACGTTAAAATTGGCGGCAAAATCGGAGATTTTAAAAATGCACACCAAACCGTAATAGGTACAAATTTAGTACTTTCTGTCAAAAGTATGGTTTATTTCTACATGTCAATCTTTAAATTATTAGCATAGTCTTTATAGTAACGGTGGAGCGCCTTGATGAGTAAATGATAGCAAACCAGTGAAAAATCCACAAAACTCAGTCAGTGGAGCCCCACCCGTACATGTAAATAGCGTCATTATCGATTGGATTAGTCGACCGTAGCGGACAATTCGATCGCTCATTGGATTAATATTATCACGTGGTAAGAAATGTGCATTGGACAATCGATTACTATAATGGTTTAGTACTGCATATATCGGTTTAATATTCACTAAGCGGGTTTATGGCTGAAAAGGTCACGGTGAATTTGCTGTGGACAAAACTGCACTATGTATGTATGGCGTAGGGAGGAATGGTATGGTATAGACTTACTAGCAATGTGGCAGTCCGCCTCATCAGAGCCATCAGGGCATTCTCGTTTCCCATTGCATTCATTTAATCTCCATAAACATAATCCATTACACTTGAAGTAGGCAGGATCAGTACAAAATGGAAAGTCACCTAAAACTAAGAGTAAAAGTTATAAAAAAAACAGCATAATTATCAAATACCCTCCGTGTTTTATGGTTAGGTTTATTGTTAGGGTATGGTATTCAAAGAGAGTTCCCTCCCCTTGCACCACAGACGTCCCGGGTTGTGCACAAGGACTGTGCACTTGGTTTATCCCGATTCCATGCTCGCTCGTGCTGGTTTCCTTCTGCTTTGAAAAATCGGTGATTAGTTGTTTGGTTATCAAAATCTTCCGTCACCCAATGGAAGTTGGTGAGATTTACAGATAATTGGTGGATGTTACAATCTAAGTGCGGATAGGTTTAAGCTGCAACTGGCCCTAGTTTATTAAATTTATTCATTATTATTTATTCTACGGGAAATTTCCAATGAAAACATTTTAAAGTTAGTTAAATTCAACCCAGAAAGTATCGAAACGATCATAGATGGTCAGATATATCGGGAACTGAAATATATACCAAAAACTTATTTAATGTATATAAAGCGCATTGTGATACCTTATTTGTTGCTCTACGCTATCCTTTGGTCGAGTTATAGGCGCTTGAGTGGCTTCAAGTCGGATTTTGAAAGTTGCCCTTAGCTCCTATTCAAGCCAAATGCGTTGTACTGTGACCAATACATGACCATTGCTTTTGTCCGCCAAATTCAAATGAGTCTGTGTGTCGCGTGTTGGATTGCGATGACCATCAATAATTGTACTCAATGGTCAACAATGGTAGGTATAAATCAAAATGAGGTTGAGGTCAGATTACCTGACAGGTAGGACAGGGAAAGGGGTCCCGAGTAACCAACGATGGCTGAATTGGGTCAAATGCAAAGAGGGAGAATTGACCAAGGAAAGTTAAGACATCTTGTTCAGAGCATGAGACGATGAATCCAGGCAGTGATAGACAGAAAGAGGTCATGAGGTAAGTCAGGGATAAGTAAAGGATAACAAGTATTGAAGTTGGAAGTCGAAGGAGTAAAATAAAGTAAAGTTCATGGTTAAGTAAACAGCGCACATCGGTGTCCTTTGTCTTGATTTTGTGTGGGTGGGTGTATGTGTGGGGGGTGTACACGACGAACGCATTTGGCTTGAATAGGAGTGCAACTTTCAAAATCCGACTTGAAGCCACTCAAGCGCCCATAACTCGACCAAATGATATCATAGAGCAACAAAAGAGGTATCAAAATGCGCAGGAGAAAGCTGCGCTTTATATACATTAAATAAGTTTTTGCTATATATTTCAGTTCCCGATATATCTGACCATCTATAATCGTTTCGATACTTTCTGGGTTGAGTTTATATATTTTTCGTGCAAAGCACAGTTTGTGCAAGTGTTGATTGTTTTGTATTTAGTGTATGCACAGTGTTATATTCATACCATAAAGTTTGCAATAACGTTTATTCTAAAATCAGATAAAGGCCTAGTCTCCACGGCAGCCAGTTTGGTTCCGCTCCCTCCACACAAACAGTCTGCCAATGATAACGAACGAGTTCGTTTTGATTGGCTGGCACTTTTTCCATGACGTCATCCAGCACGTACGTGCTGTCGTGTATCTGATTACATTCAGCCAGGAGTTCAACCCACGGGCAATCAAGTTCCCGGATGCATCGCTGCTGATCAGGTTCTCGTAGACTTTGCATTGTCGCCCTCTTAGCCAACCAGAAACGGCGTATACGTGGTCATTGGCTGACTGTTTGTGTGGAGGGAGCGTAACCAAACTGGCTGCGAAGGAGACTAATAAAGGCCAAATCTGTAACAGTGAAAGTGTCATTTTTTAAATGACTTCGCTACGTTGTTTAAAACATTAAAGAGTGTATACAGTTCAGTTCAATTTTATTTCATCAAATTTGGCTTTATAACCTTCAGGCCACATATTTCAAGTTTGGGTAATTTTGCTTAAATAATGCAATTTATTTCTGTAGGGTAATACATTGATCTTACATGATCTCACATTTATATGTCCAAATATATTGCAGTTCTTGAGTTATGAGAAATAATAGGCCAAAACGAAATTTTCGTTATTTCTCCCCTCCCAGAAAGGTCATGTCTGAACCCATACCTTTCCCGGAAAGTGAGTGTGGGCTTTATTTTTCATTATATATGAGCACAAACACCGCTAGTTCAGGCAAAGCTTTAAACCGTCTAAGGGGCTTTTAGTGATCCGCCGAGAACCAAATAAACCGTGAAACTCCATAATTATGAGGAGTAATCACTGCAAATGCAATATCAATCATACAGATTTTTTTGTTCTCGGTGGATCACTAAAAGTCACTTTGATGCGGTTTGATAAAACCCACACTCACAGGGAAAGGTATGGGTTCAGTACATGTGATGTACGTGCCTTTTTTTGGGGGTGGGGGGAATAATGAAAATTTCGTCTCTCTTGACGCGTTGTCTAGCTTTATTATTATTATAAGGAGTTAGTTACCCATAAATCTTCACAAAAGGTAACCCCAGCCGTTATAAATACGCATAGCTTCAGAACTATTAATCGTATATTCGCCATATTTTAACATGCAAAGAAGCATGAATGGTTTATTTACGCGCATTTTGATACCCCATTCGGCCAATGTCGTTCGGTATTAACAACACAGTAGTGGGTTTTTTCAAGTACCCGAATTTAACAGTTGCCGTTTATATGGGCAAGCATTGTTGCATGTAAAACGCGCCATTATCTTCGCGCTGAATTCAAATCAATACAAATATCTTCAACTTTTAAATTTGGGGATTTTCTTCTTTAAAAATACTATTGTATTATTAAGGGATGGGGTATGAACGTTGGGACAGTATTTATTGTGGGCCATTAGAGCACATCAGACATATCGAATTGCATTCTGAATACGAAGAATGTCCTTCTGATATCAAATAATTTTGATTTTTTGAAATTCGCAATGTAATGCACATTAATGGCAAATGATTAAAAATTGATATTTTTGATATTTATCAGTACTCGAAATAAACTTTATAAATCTAATGGTTTATACTTAAGGGATCTAAAATGAGCGTTTATTGCGTTTCGACAGTATTTTTGTGAGACATGAGAGCACCTCAGACCTATCGAATTGCATTCTGAATACGAAGCATGTCTTTCTGATATCAAATAATTTTCATTTTTGAAAATCACAATATAATACAAATTTTATGACAAATTATAAAAATTTGATATTTTTCAAATTTTTGATATATAACAGTCCTCGAAGTAAATTATATAAATCTAATGACATATTTTTAAAGTGTATGAAGCAGGGAGGAAAAGCCGACGGTCAATTGAAAATTGTGACCTTTCATATTGAAGATATGGATTTTCAATACGAAAGGTCAAAATTTTCAATTGATCGTCGGCTTTTCATCCCACCTACATACACTTTAAGTATAAATCATCAGATTTATAAAGTTTACTTCAAGTACTGTTAAATATCAAAATATCAATTTTAATGATTTGCCATAAAATGTGTATTAAATTCAAAAATCAAAATTATTTGATATCAGAATGACATTCTTCGTATTCAGAATGCAATTCGATATGTCTGATGTGCTCTAATGTCCCACAATAAATACTGTCCAAACGTTCATACCCCAGTTTTAAAGTGTATGTAGGTGGGATGAAAAAGTTAACGATCAATTGAAAATTTTGACCTTTCGTATTGAAGATATGAATTTTTTTCACAAAACACCAAAAAAGTAGGTCTTTTGGGGAAAAAATCCATATGTTCAATATGAAAGGTCAAAATTTTCAATTGATCGTCGGCTTTTCCTCCTAGCTACATACACTTTAAGAATATATCATTAGATTTATAAAATTTACTTCGAGGACTGTTATATATCAAAAATGTGAAAAATATCAAATTTTAATAATTTGTCATAAAATTTGTATTATATCGTGAATTTCAAAAATGAAAATTATTTGATATCAGAAAGACATTCTTCGTATTCAGAATGCAAATCGATATGTCTGATGTGATCTCATGTCTCACAAAAATACTGTCGAAACGCTCAAAACGCTCATTCCAGATTCCTTAATATTGAACGACATTGAACGAATTGGATATCAAAAATCTTTTTTTTTTCTATGTTAAAATATTGTGAATTCGCTTTTAACAGTTCTGGAGCTATAGGCGAATTTTATAACAACTGCGTTACTTTTTATGAAGTCTTTATTCTGTTAGTGCAAAAAATGACATCAGTGGGAAATAGCGTAGTTTGGGAGTGATAGATCTCTGAATATCTCTTTACAGTGAGTAATGCTGGTTTTATACTTTCTATCGCTTGCCACTGAGCGGCGTGACGCAGACGCTTCATCATGGCGCTTGCACTTGTCTGTAGGCGGTGGGCGGCACACCGCTGAGCGGCATGACTCTGAACGCCACTGTTGCCCCTATAAGCACCGCTCCAAAATCGTATTTGTTCTCATACGTCAGAGCGGCACACAGTGTCGACTTCCTATTCGATAAATATAAATTTAATACTCCGTTGGTGAGCGACGGGCGACTGGTATTTCACCGAACGCAAGAAAAGGAGTTCTATCTGATTGGCTAGCAATCGATCGCTTAGGTCGCTTAGTAGTCAACTACAAACTCAAAACTGAGCATCGTATTCAATTCGATTGAAATCGATATTCTATTATTGCCGTAGATAAAGAGAGTGATAGTGTGTCAGTAATGTACATTGTATTGCAGCTGGATTTTACATGCATTCTTTTATATAAATTTTTTCTCAAAGAGTTGAATATGATCAAAATTTTTACTCAGGATTTCAATTTTTTTACCCGCAAATTGCAGTTAAACATATCCACAGCAAAATACCGGTCCTCACTAATTAGTACATTTAATTTCCAGTTAGTACATTTAAGATAAAACCTGACAACAAATAAAATTTTCTTGCAATAGAAATATCATATGGGATACTGATATGGTAGGCCGCAACCGCCACAACGTGGAGCTGCTACGCGTAGCTGACTTTTTGCTCCGTGGAGCCAAATTGACCAATCATGATCATGTTAGAGTTTTTCATTACTCGGAGGTAAAACTGACTAATTAAGTACGACTTACTCATTACGTGAAGCGAATTTATTCATTAAGAATTTGCCAGACGAGCGTCACGTAGTTGCAAGATATCCTCGGTCACGAAAGTTATGATTCAAAAAGTAGTTTATGAAAAGTACGAACTGACTTATTATTAAGATGGACATGCACTCATAAGAAACTCATACAGTATTGTACATAACTATATAGCTAAGCAGAGTGGTGGTAAACTATGCACACAGTTCTGCGATCTGCAGTGTATCGCCGGGAGCTAATTTGTATAACTTGCGCGGTGTCCCTGCTGAATTCGACCTTCAGCAAACTGCAAACCAGTTCGGATTTACTTTATATACTAGTAGTAGGCCACACATACTGTAGTTACTGTCCGTTTTCTTATACACAATACTCAGTGCGCTCACCATTGACGCGTGATCTCTACAAATAGTGTATGTTAGAAGTATAGGCCATTGCCTAGTTGACGTCACTACTGTGTAAAAAATAACCGGCCAATATTTAAAGTATTCTCTGAAATTCTAGAAAATATAGTTTTGTAACATGTCCTTAATTTTTAGCTAATTTAGGTGTTTGGAAATATTGGTACGGAATTATGGAATTATAAGTCATTAAGCTTCTCATTTTCAAGAACGCTGGTTAACAATAAGCAGACTATTGTCTCCTTTCGTAAACAAAAGCCCACAGTATTGTTACCTTGCGTTCGCTTTATAATCGTTCACCCAACTGAAACTATAATACCAGCTCATTGCTCATTGCACAGGTAAAACAGACACAAGTGCGGTGTGTATTTAACCAGAGAAGATCTGATGTAACATAGTTGAGCCGTTTTCATTGAGTGTTATCTTGGTTTAATAGCTTTTAATAGGGTTTAAGTCCTTCAAAGGTCGTGGTGAGTTCTACTGTAGACATGACTGCATCATGATTATTTTTAAGTCAACAACATTCAACAATATGATCACCGTGATAGTATGAGAGTATCAGTACCGTGGGTGTCAGTGATCCTGGCCTGACACAGTAGACAAACAAACAAACAAACACGCCACACACATTACACATGCATGCAAGGTAACATTGACTATACACTAATCAAACAATGGTATTGATCCTGTACAACTGGTCGTGGTTTATTTACAATCGATTCATTTAAAATCCCCATAGTAAACATTAATGTTGGCAAGAGTTTTCTCTCTCTGGAACGAGGATGCATCCACTGGCTCCGCGTAATGAAAAGATCTAACATGATTGGTCAATTTAGCTCCGCGAAGCGAAAAGTAAGCTACGCGTAGCAGCTCCATGTTGTGGCGGTTACGGCCAGCCATATATTGATCATGCGAAAATCGTAAAACATAGAATAGAAACAGTCCCTCATTTCAAATATATAGTTTTGGTTTCTCTATTGTTCAGAAACCAAAAATCAAGGGATTAAAATGTGGAGATGAACTGGTATGCAATCATAACACTATTGTGCTGGGAGGACACAAGAGGGTATATATAATCAAAAGTATAAAGGCCTATAACCATACGTATATAATAGCCTATTGTGCTAACATTTTCATTATCGATATCTATCAACGCGGACGACTTTTGATGCTCTCTGCCGTAGATGGCACACTTCCATGACACCATAAAATTACACCCAAGTTATGCATAGACATCATGTGCATATATTGAGGGGTGGGGTGGGGGTGTTTTGTTTATTTGTCTGAAATATAAACGATGCAAGATGATGTAGATGATTTGATTATGAATTAGATTATTCCCGGAAAGCACAACCCATACCTCTTACCTATGTTCCCTCCGCCACCTATATATAACCTCCTCCTCCCCCTCCCCACACTCGATATCGACTCTTCCCTATTATTCCACTCCACTCTTGAGCCCCCTCTCCCCTCCTTCCCTTCCCACTTCCAATGCTCTCTCCCCTCTGTTTCTCTTTCTCCCTTACCCTTACCCCCTCCCCCTCACACACACATAGGCCTACCCTCTTTCCTGGCGATCTCTTCTATCTCTCTCTCTCTCTCTATTCTCCAATAAATAAATTGAATAAAAGTTAGTTTAAACCAGCTTTCTATGATATTGATCTTCCGTCATGCGACATGCACATAAATAGAGTTGTGTATAATAGTGTTTATAACACTGAAGTCATAATCTGTCAAGTGCCTATTGTAATGTCTGTGGAAATATTTCGATGGTCTATATATTTTCACAGTGAAATCAGCTTAGGCTAATTCGTAGTCTCAAGTCAATGCTTTCAAACTAAATCAATGCTTTCAAATGTAGACTGCTTTGTTCGACTTCTCTGCTCGTGAATATTGCACTGCGAAATTTAAACATTTCTTTTGTATACTTAGAGTAGGTATCTTCAAATCAAATAATTTTACGATCCACACCACTTATAAGAAACTGAAACCAAAACCGAAACTGACTGACACAAATGTTCGGTTTTAAACAAAAGGTAGAAACAATGAGTTCGATATCTTATGACTCAAGTGGTTAGGCAGGACAATAGGAAACCACGTGACCAAAACCAAAACCAAAACTAAAACTATATATTTGAAATGAGGCAGTGTGGCAGGCGCTCAAAATCTCAAATTGTATGCTTAGCCTGAGTTGCACGGCCTATCTCGAATAAAATCACCATGCGTAGTTGTTGAAAAACGTGAGGATTCATCGTACTATCACGGCAATTTTTAACACGAAGATATAGGGATGATGACGGTGTGCGGCACCGCTCCGAGTTGAATTGAGTTCAACTCCCAGCGGTGGAGTGATCGATGTACCGGCTTGCCGCTGGTCACCACTTGAGCTCGCTAGCGTTTCTGGTGCGACTGCCCAGTGAAGCAAAATCATCTTCAGAGCGGCAAAGTGGCAAGCGGTAGGGAAGTATGAAACCAGCATAAACATCCTTTTTAGGTTTTTTTTTTCAACACACCTATCTGACAATGTAGTATACCACACATCAAAGCAGTACCGATCCAAATAGACATTGTCATCACTGTCGTCAAATCAAGACGAGAAAATAATAAACAGAATTATATCTTTATATCAATATCAATAATAATAATATATTAAACTAGTAATAATAATAGTATTAATAATAATAATTATTAGGGAAAGCATAAAGAATAAAGACATGGCAAACATTATTGTTTCCTCATACTTTTCCTGAAATACGTAAAAAGGTCGTATAAAACATTTTAAGGCAATCAGCACAACTATCTCCATAATTTATCCCCAGTGTCAATTTAAACAATAGCATGCAATTGCCATGTTCGCGCCATTACCCTTTAACCAGCACTATTTACAAATTAATTATCAGCGCTGTTTAATATGCAAATTATCTTTTCAATATTATCAATCACGTGTAACAGTTATCTCTCCAATTCTCATAAGAAATATCTTGTTAAACTATACCCAAAATGAATTTCACAATCTGTATGATATTATTTTAGATTACAAAATTACAAAATATTATTTTGAAAACCTACCGTATTATGTCTGATTACCAACCTGCCTAAATATAAGCTTTGAATAGATGCACTTAATGTCGTAGCTCCAGCGTCGTGTGTGTAATGATTATAGGAAACCTAATGCACCGACAGAATATTGGGCTATTCCAGTTAATATCCATACACCCCTTATCGAAGACATCACCTTAAAATCTTACACACATGGGGTTAATAGAGTCATCCGCTCAGGAAACACTCCCTGTGCCGCGTGTGGAAGACTAAAAGTCATATCTTCCATAAGGGGTGTGGATTTCAAATAGAATAGCCCATTGTTTGCGGGAATCGTATTGTATTTTTTGCAGATTCATCACGTGTTTGTTTGAAGTTCAAAAGAACTGAGTTTATTTTTATACCTACGGGTTTGATTATACGGGAAAATTGATGATTATTTTAATAGGATTGCCTTTGCGGATATACTGATATGATAGGTTTATTAACACATGGCAGTATCTTACACGTACATGCATACAAGAACGAGAAATGTCGATTAGATAATAAATAAATAAATAAATAAATAAATAAATAAGTAAATAAATAATTAAATAAATAAATAAATAAATAAATAAATAAATAAATAAATAAATAAATAAATAAATAAATAAATAAATAAATAAATAAATAAATAAATAAATAAATAAATAAATTAATTAATTAATTAATTTAAATAAATAAATTAATAATTAATAAATTAATTAATTAATAAATAAATTAATTAATTAATTAATTAATTAATTAATTAATTAATTAATTAATTAATTAATTAATTAATTAATTAATTAATTAATTGTCTTCTCTGATATTGTCTGAGGAAACACCATTGAAATTGACAAATTGAACAGAAGAACCCATTACTCGTTGACTGCCGATAAAACGCCCAATAAAGACTTAGTCACCGGACCGCGCCGGCCAGTTAAAGTACATGCCCTATCACACCACTCCACACCATACATAAATTCTCCCAGTCACATTTCCCAAATATGAAATTTAAAAAAGTCAAATTTTAATTTACTGCTTTTAAAGTTTGGCAGAGGCGGGGTTCGAACTCACGGCGCAACGCTTAGTACTCTATGAGCCTAGCGCCTTAGACCACTAGGCCACTTGTCTTCTTGTTATTCAGCTGAAACTAATTTAAAAATATAATCGCAACTTCAACATAGGCCTACCACGTGACAAGCAAAGGCAGAAAACGTATTATATTTTGGAATTTTATCTGCTTAAAACATTAATGTGTATTATAATAGAGCTACCATTATTTATATTGTTGAATTCTCAAGCGCATAGAGACAATTAATACGAGCGTCCTATGATACATACACAATACATAAAATCGATTTTGATCTTCGGCATTACTCGGTGACCTCCGATAAAACGCCCAATAACGCCGGTCAGTTAAAAAATGCTTAAGTACATGCCCTATTGAGATAAGCAATCCTTTTGTGATATGTCCATTCATCCATATAATAATAGCAATCAGATTTTTGGATGGATGTTTTACACAGTGATTGGAGAAGAAGCTATGTAAATAATCAAAAGTACATGTCTACATTAATTGACAAGGACAACTCCTTTTGTCAAAATTGTTTTCACCTATTGCCACGGAATAGGCCTGGAAGCGGCACTAGACATTAGCATGAAGCCGCATTCATATGTAAATAGCGTATTGTTATTTAAATTTGCGCCCAGACGTATTGAGGGCGACAGTCATGTTATCCAGACAGAGAATGTCTTGATGCGCCAGGCATGTCAAATTGCTGAGTGATTGTGTATAAATCCCCTTTCTGTATAGGTAATAAGCTAGTACATTTCGTGTTCCAGTTTGTTATAACAAAAAATAAGTATTATATTAAATATAGTAAGTGTATAAACTTTGAAATTGACGTGAATTTGAAGTGCAGAGCTCCAAATCTAGCTAAATCGTGTAGTGTGAAATTATGCTGTGTGACCCCCTCTGCGTGGTAGAATTATATTCATAAAACATTGAATTTAACATATAATATGGGCAGCCAACCACGATTTATCAGCATTTAAAAGATATATTAATTAACAAAGATAAATAATCAACAGTACAAATGACAATTTAACTAGTAAACAAGTCTGAAATCTTAAAATGTTGCCACGTGATTTCCCGAACACATGATATGTCTACATGTGACCATTATTCAGATTTACCGAAGTATTTGGAGTATGGTGCACGGCTTGCAGGCAACTGTGTATTTCTTTACCTCCGTATAAAATCAATAATTCATGCTGGGAGCCAAGTAACATTCTGTCTGCTTAGTGCATATTGGTATTTTATTTTACTTGAGAGCATATAGAAATACATTAAGACGAATAAGGCGCCATGATGGAAAGCTATGGAAGGTCAGGTCGGGTATCAAAGGTTATTTTAACTTCAAATACTACTTGTGTTTCACACCTTGCCTCTGTCACGTATTTCCTTCATGTTATTGACCTCAAGTCCTAATTTTGACTTTGCTATTGCAAAATGTCATTTCATATCAAATTAGTAGACTTTCTTTGAAACAAACATATCACTGGTGCCTGATGGGAATATCCGTCCGCCATTTCATTAAACTGGATCGTTTTCGCCTGGTTTGCGCCCAGATGTATTGAGGCGCGCTATACTCTCATTGAACAGGCAAAGTTCGCAAAACTAACAACGTTGTTATTTGCCAATAGCAATTAACATGATCCAAGGGTCGAACATGAATTATTCATAACGGATCGATAACTGGCCTCACTTTCTAGTTAGTAAACCAGCGGAATTTTTCATAGGTTTTGCGTTGCTAATAGAACAACCGTGAATTTAGTGTCACCCCCTTGCTATTGCTCAGTATGTTAATTAATCCGATTAATTACGTAATTTCGCCAGCGTATGATATATCAGTACTAATATCACAGGGGTGACACTAAATTCACGGTTATTCTATTAAGCACGCAAACCTATGACAAATCCCGCTGGTTTGCTTGGTAGAAAATGAGTCCAGTTATCGATCGGTTATGAATATTCATGTTCGACCCCTTGATCATGTTAATTACGGTTGACAAATAAAGCCGCCATTCAGTTTTGCAAACTTTGTCTGTTCAATGCGAGTACCAAGCTTGAAAGTGCGTCCTCTCTAAGAGCTGAGACCACTGACCTTCACTGACCTCGTTTGTTTTGAAACGCCCTCAACTGAGCTGAGGCCACTGATTATATAATCACCCGAGTGTTTTGAATTTTGATTTATACACTACAGCGTGTGAGCCGGTTAGTAATATTAATGAAGTGACACACTGATGCACGGCGTTTATAGCACTTGTACATTGCACTGATATGTCACTTGCTGAATTACGTGTACGGCCTACTCATAGTATTTAAAATCTATGGCCTACTAGAAGAGTTTAGGTCTATCAAAAGAATGATTGAATGATTTTGGAGAGTATCCCCAGAGATTATCAAGAGCTGTGAAATAATTCTGAGCCGAAGGGGGATTTTTGCACATATTCATGGTAGGCCTACGCCTATAAAACGCTCTAAAAGGCTTAGGATAACAGTACGCGTCCGGAAACGCTTAAAAATATGCAAATTGTCTTATGAACAAAACCAAATTCTTCGCCTGTTTAATAGGCCTATGGTCAATAATGAGTAAAAAATCGGTTTTGTTAAAAAAAAAAGTTTCTTACTGTAAGCCTAGGAGGGCCTATCCACCAATCTGATGAATCTATTTAATTTAAGGTTTGCGGGATCGGATCCCAATAATTTGGATGTTCAACCAGGGGTGGGGGTGTCACAATTTTATTTGCAGATAAGCGATTTTTGGCAGGCCGGTGGGGGGCATTTTGACACGCCGTTTGGAAATTTTATCCACGGGGACCCATAATGAGCCCCCAATTTGCGGATATCATGCGGTATGGCTTATTATGTTGCGAGCGCAGCGAGAAGGAAAATTTGCATATTAAAGCGTTTCCGTACTGTTTTCCGAAGCCTTTTTAGAGCAGAGCGTTTTATTTAAAACGCACCCCCATGGATGTGTGCCAAACATCGCTTCCCCCATCCTCGGCTGGCCAAAATTGCTTGTCCCCCCCTCTTGCGGCTCGCCAAAAATTCTTGCCCCCCCATTTTACCCTCCCCAGGGCTCATAATTATTGCACAGCCCCTAATGATTTCAAAAGAGAACAAGGCCTACAACAATTTTATGAAAACAAAACAAATATACAGATAGATAGCCCTAAACGAAATGGGACATCTATTGCATTGATTTTTCTTGCACAACTTTTATATATTTATCTAATAATTAATTAGTTAATGAATGAATGAATGTATGAATTAATTAGTTACTTAATTAATTAATTACTTAATTACTTAATTAATTAATTAATTAATTAATTAATTTATTTATTTATTTATTTATTTATTTATTTATTTATTTATTTATTTATTTATTTATTTATTTATTTATTTATTTATTTATTTATTTGTTTATTTAATTTAGGCCTATTGAAGTAACTCAGCTCTTAAACATTTCACGTACTCACTTGCACCGGCTCAACGAATTAATCAATAAATCAATTCTTCAAGTTATCAATCAATCAAACAATAATAATATTAATAATTATATAATAGTCAATTTCGATCAATAGACTTATCAAACCATCAAACAATGAACTGATCGACCAATCAAGTTGTCGATCAATTTTAATTTTATGACTTGTGATGACGTGAGACTAAATGACTGACAGATTGACTGATTGATATGTTGATGTATGGATTGATTGATTGGTGAATTGATTGATTGATTGATGATTGATTGTTGGAATAAAGTGTGAAGGTATAACAGGTAAATGAATGAATGCAAGAGTGATTGAGAGGAGGGAGTTGATTGGTTGATTGATTTACTGACCATATATTATTTCACACAATATTATTTTGTAAGATGGATGATTACTGAATCTGTCATTATGGTAAAATAGACAGTGGTGACAGTAGATTTCTTGGCATTGGTGGATGAATAAATTTTTCTGAAATAAATGCGAGCAATAAATTGCCATTTTGAAGTTAAAGTGAGACAGGTGTCAAGAGAAAAAAAAAAATCATCATTATATCAATGTGTTTTTCATTATTAGACACATTAACATAATGCACTTTTGATAATACATTAAACAAAATTTTAAAAGTTATGCAAATCGGATAAAAAATTTAAAAACAACGTATTTTTTTAATTTTCAAACGCGTTTTTTACACATTTCATTTTTTCACCATATTTCGACCTGAGATAAAATGTAGCTCCAAAAGTATACCCACCATAATAGGCATATATTGTCTTTAGACTATTTTCTACTGCATGTACCTACAATCAAATTGATCTATCTGGGACATTTATAAAAATATTTGGTCAAATTTACAAAATTTAAATAATTTAAATAATATTGTTCATGATATAATTAATTGGGTTGTTTTGTCATCAGAATGAGATTAATTTTAAGTGAGTGAGTGATGAAGTGAGTTTAAATGTTAGTGATTAAATAATAAATAAATAAATAAATAAATAAATAAATAAATAAATAAATAAATAAACAAACTAATTAATTAATTAATTAATTAACTAATAATAAATAAATAATAAATAGTATAGACAAGTTATTGTAATATTTCTTCCCAATAGAGGCGTAACATTCTGTTTCAAAATATTTATTTAAATTTATTTGATTATTTTCTAACTTAAATATTTTCTTTAGAGCAAAGACAAATATTTTCCCTTTCTCTAGTATAGCTTTCTCCAATTTGAGCCCTAAATAAAACTCTGCTTCATTTATTATTGATTTAATTTCACGATTTATTCCATTGAGCAATATCAAGGATTAAAATCACACGTCTCACAACAGATAGCTACTTGGTTTAGTGGTCGTACGCTGTGCCTTTCAACCGAGAGGTACCGAGATCGATTCCCGCCACCGCCTACTATTTTGTTCAAGACTGGAAAGAATGAAGCTTATTTGACTTTACAACACTAAATTATTCATGGCTTACCCTACGTGGTGGTGTAAAGTGCTACCGGTAAACATGAATATGAATTTATAACACAATGGCTAATTTAAATAAGAATGCGGCCTCATGCTAATTAGGGAGTGCCTCTTCCTATCAATTATTCCATGCTAATATGTAGGCCCAAGGAGGTTAGATATAGAAAGAAGAGGAAATAGATTACGTATCGCATATTGGTCCTTTGTGCCTATTAGAGTTTCCGCCAAGGGAGGAAGAAAAAAGGAAGGAGGGGGGGAAGGAGAGAGAGGAGAGGGAGACCGATGGAGTCACAGGGCTCTAAATTACATAGACGTAGATCGGGGGGATAAATGCCACAATATTTTGCCAGGGGGATGATCAATATAATCACCCCCCCAATATTGACGCCTGTGTATTGGTTTGTGTCGAAATTAACCTCATATTTTGCCATTTTATAGCCACAGAATGCCATTTTTAGCGCTTTGCGCGAATTTATTCCACTTTTGTCCCATATTTCACCAGTTTAGTTTCAATAGGCATTTGCTAAAATTTTCGCGCGCATTTGTACCATAAGGTTCACTGGTACTGGGTACTTTAAAAAAAATCCTAACCTAACCTAAAACATAACTTTAACCCTTAGATTGGAGCTCTACTAGAAGCAAGGGGGTGACACTAAATTCACGGTTGTTCTATTAGCAACGCAAAACCTATGAAAAATTCCGCTGGTTTACTAGCTAGAAAGTGAGGCCAGTTATCGATCCGTTATGAATAATTCATGTTCGACCCTTGGATCATGTTAATTGCTATTGGCAAATAACAACGTTGTTAGGTTTGCGAACTTTGCCGGTTCAATGAGAGTATAGCGCGCCCTCAATACATCTGGGCGCAAACCAGGCGAAAACGATCCAGTTTAATGAAATGGCGGACGGATATTCCCATCAGGCACCAGTGATATGTTTGTTTCAAAGAAAGTCTACTAATTTGATATGAAATGACATTTTGCAATAGCAAAGTCAAAATTAGGACTTGAGGTCAATAACATGAAGGAAATACGTGACAGAGGCAAGGTGTGAAACACAAGTAGTATTTGAAGTTAAAATAACCTTTGATACCCGACCTGACCTTCCATAGCTTTCCATCATGGCGCCTTATTCGTCTTTATGTATTTCTATATGCTCTCAAGTAAAATAAAATACCAATATGCACTAAGCAGACAGAATGTTACTTGGCTCCCAGCATGAATTATTGATTTTATACGGAGGTAAAGAAATACACAGTTGCCTGCAAGCCGTGCACCATACTCCAAATACTTCGGTAAATCTGAATAATGGTCACATGTAGACATATCATGTGTTCGGGAAATCACGTGGCAACATTTTAAGATTTCAGACTTGTTTACTAGTTAAATTGTCATTTGTACTGTTGATTATTTATCTTTGTTAATTAATATATCTTTTAAATGCTGATAAATCGTGGTTGGCTGCCCATATTATATGTTAAATTCAATGTTTTATGAATATAATTCTACCACGCAGAGGGGGTCACACAGCATAATTTCACACTACACGATTTAGCTAGATTTGGAGCTCTGCACTTCAAATTCACGTCAATTTCAAAGTTTATACACTTACTAAATTTAATATAATACTTATTTTTTGTTATAACAAACTGGAACACGAAATGTACTAGCTTATTATCTTTACAGAAAGGTGATTTATACACAATCACTCAGCAATTTGACATGCCTGGCGCATCAAGACATTCTCTGTCTGGATAACATGACTGTCGCCCTCAATACGTCTGGGCGCAAATTTAAATAACAATACGCTATTTACATATGAATGCGGCTTCATGCTAATGTCTAGTGCCGCTTCCAGGCCTATTCCGTGCTAGAAGTAAAAATATAGATAGTGAACGAATTTAGTATTTCTATATCTATGTGAGAATGATACAATAGAGGCCCTGCATGAAATTATTGATTGGCTCCAAACAAAGGTTTTCAACCGGTGTCCTTCACCGTAGTTATGGCGGAGTGCAGTCCATTCAATCAAATGTTGTCATCAACCTATTTGATCGTAGTGCAGGATTATGTGTGTGAGACAATCTGTCACGGTAGATTGCAATCATGCTTTTGTTGAATGCATTTGAGTAGTCCGCCATATTTACGGGATGATACGTCGCATGCAAGGCCTCTATATGACATGATGAACATAGTCATTGATGCATCAGTTTTAAAATAGACTAGGCGGTTACCCATATTTGGCGGTTCTCGGCTGGGCGCGATTACCAGGCTGATGGTGACATGCCCATATGACAATTTTACTAATTTGACCTCAGATGACCCCAGGGTGACATTGGATGACCCCAAAATGACCTAAACTTATAACTCTAAATGTTGACTGTACCTACCAAGTTTCATGCCCATATATGAGCTTTTACTAATTTGACCTCAGATGACCCGTGGTGACCTTGGATGACCCCAAAATGACCTTCAAAAAATGCTGCTTTAAATGTTGACTGTACCTACCAAGTTTCATGCCCATACAACACTTTTTAGTAATTTGACCTTAGATGACCCCTGGGAGGGGACCCCGTGGTCGGATGACTTAACGAACATAGACATCTTCTTGCCAGGACAGAACTACACCCACCCACCGAGTTTGAGCCCCGTAGGACCTAGTTTCATGCCCATATGACAGTTTTTAGTCATTTGACCTCAAATGACCCCTGGGAGGGAGCCCCGGGGTCGGACGACTTAACAAACATAAACATCTTCTTGCCAGGACAGAACTACACCCACCCACCGAGTTTGAGTCCCGTACGACCTAGTTTCATGCCCATATGACAGTTTGTAGTCATTTGACCTCAAATGACCCCTGGGAGGGGGCCCCGGGGTCGGATGACTTAACGAACATAAACATCTTCTTGCCAGGACAGAACGTCACCCACCCACCGAGTTTGAGTCCCGTACGACCTAGTTTCATGCCCATATGACAGTTTTTAGTCATTTGACCTCAAATGACCCCTGGGAGGGAGCCCCGGGGTCGGATGACTTAACGAACATAAACTTCTTCTTGCCAGGACAGAGCTACACCCACCCACCGAGTTTGAGCCCCGTACGACCTACGACGGCCTCACATTAGCAGTCACAGACAAAACCTAAATCTACAGAATATATCCATTACTCGTCGATACTCGAAAGAGCTCAAAATAAATAACTTAGAAAATTTTCTTGATGTCCTTTAACATGTTTTCATAGTTAACCATCGTTAGCCATGGATATCTATCATGAGAACTGACCGGTGACTAAGTCCGATTTATTGGGACGTTTATCGGCAGTCAACGAGTAATGCAGAACACTCCTACCAACTTCGGCAGCATTGCTGAAACCAGGAGTGATTGATGAGACTGCCAAAAATTAATAACACAGTGATAACAAAAGTTATGTATATTATAGGGGCAAGGAATACAATTACTACACTGGAATTTCAGTGACCCAAGACAAGCGGTTTGTTATTTATGATAAGAAATAAGGTACCGCTAGACTGAACTGCTTGTCTTGAGTCACTGAAATTTCAGTGTAGTAATTGGATTCCTTGCCCCAATAATATACATAACTTTTATTACCAGTGTGTTATTATTTTTTGAGAAAAATGCAAAACTAGTCACAAATTTAACACAGGGGTGTAGTATCCCCTTAAAGTAGTTGTAGAAATGTTAAAAAGTTAATCTTTTTCAATATTAAAACTTTTCAGAGTTAAAGTTTTTCAATAGTACAACTTGTCAAAGTTTTGAACACATAAAAATGAGTGCAAAGTACAAAAGAGACTATTAGTAAAAAGACAGTCACAGACATTTGCTTTATTTAATTGTGAAGTGATCACAAGAAATAAAAATAGATTAAAAGAATAAGCCATTCAAATTAATTTGATCTAAAAAGAGAGATCCAAACATTTTATTTTTTTAGAAAACTGAAAGAAAGAAATCTTTCAGGACAATTTTATGTGATCACAAGAATTTGAGAAAAATGACTCTTTCATGAAAAGAAACACATCTAAAAGAAAGGGGATGTTGAGATATTTCATTTAAAAGAAATTCAGAACAATAACTTTTCAAGATGAAAAGAACAAACTCTTAAAAGAAGGGGGATGTTATGATATTTAGGTGATGATTATGATTCACCACATCACCATTCATGATGTGAGCCCTAAAGGGAACCCTCGTAAATAAATGCTGATCATTATTGACTGAACCAAACGAGTCGTGTTACAGTAACTAAAAAAAATGATCAATAGTGTCGAATGCTTACGATAAATCGAAAAATTCTAGCTGTGAATTTGTTGATATTGACCCCGTCCATAACTTTATTACTGTTGTTCTGTTGTTATTGCGCCCTGATAACTTCAAATTCGGCATTGGTGTCCATCCTCCTCGCTGTTGAATCAGTAGGACGCGACATGTTATGTACGTCGTCTGGTGCTGTTCACCCAGCCCCCCCCCATATATATTGCATACAATCGTCAACTGCTATACGGTATCTGCTTTTTATTTACCTGATTATCATTTTGCCTGTCGTTCGCTAAGCATCCATCTTAGTCCATATGCCCCTGTCAGACTTTCCTGACGCTTGCCGCTGCGGCAAGCGGCATGACGTATAAACCAATGACAAGCCTTGATTGTGTCCATTTGTCTGCAATGTGCGTGCGCCTTGCCGCTCAGCGGCAAGCGACATGGTAGTATGAAACCAGAAGTATGCTGTTAACATACTTGTGTGTTTTATGATTATTAAATTACATTTAATATGGAATATTTTTTCGCGAAATCCCAAGACGTAAACCGCACGGGCTAAATATTAATTGGGGTGTGTCGGGAGATGGTGTCAAATAGTTGTTGGATAGGAAACGTGCTTTCCATAAGTTTACATTATGGGACTCTTAATGTAGCGTATTTGCCTAAAATGGCGGATTTAAGGAGGCTGACTTTATGCAACATCGTGCTGTTATTATCAAATTTACAGGGGTTTGAGGTGATATTTCTTAAACTGTGTCAGCAATTGGCATTCATCACAGCTGAAATACGCTTGTAATGTACCAATTTTTTGAACACGGGAGGAGCTTAAAAATAGGGCGCTGAAGAGTAGTACATACTCAGAAAGTTTGAATGTGCCTCTGGGGTCAAATGTTATAAACTCGCGGCACAAAAACAACTACAAGGATTCCTGGTTGTCCAATGAACTCACGCTGTTCCTTTGTGTACATTAAGTTTATAACATTTGGCAACAGGTGACCATTCAAACTCTCTGAGTGCGAACCACTTTTAAGAGCCATATTTTATACAATTCCTCCCACTTTCAATACTGGTAGATTACAAGCGCATTTCAGTTCTGACGAACTTTTATAGGTATTTACGTTCAGTAAAATCGCCTCAAACCTCAATAAATTTGCTAATATCAGAATAATGTTGCTCAAATTCAGAAATTTTACCCCCACAAAAATCAAATCCAGCCTCCCTAAATCCGCCATTTTAGGTTAATTCACTACATTATGAGGGCCAAAATGTAAACTAATGGAAAGCACATTTCTGTCAAACAATATTGTACACCATCTCCCGACACACCCCAATTAATATTTAGCCCGTGCAGTTTATGCAGATCCCTTCCAGACCAGTCTTGGAAGTTTGCGAAAAAATATTCCGTATTAAATGTCAAGTCTGTATGATTGAATGATACATATTTGTTTTATTATTATTGTTCATTTTGTGTTTGAACAAAAATAAAAAGATAGAAAGAATAAGATCAACTTAAGCAACACAAATACAAAAGCATATCTTACAACATAATATAGGCCTAGTACAATATCGCGCATATTTCTAAATTCGTTTAAATACTTTGTTTACTTTATTTATCCGTGGTACACGAGAAAGACAATTAATATATATATATTATATTTACAGATACTTACTTTGTTTACATTATAGTTACACAAATCCTTCCCGTTTTATACGAAAGATATTCAATTAATTTATTCTCTAAAAACAAGCTTTTTCTTCTCAATTGTTTCTTTAGTTGGACATAAATGACACTTTCGTTCTATTTACGTTTAACTAAATTAGTTACTATTTACTTAGGATAATTCGATGAAGGATTTTATATTGAATGTCCAAAAATATTCCCAATTTAGATTACCCAGATGATTAAGCAAGCGATCATAATAATTCTGATTAGCTGGTTTTGTGGATTGTGATATGTTTAATTGTTTAGATACATCACGAATTGTTAACTTCTGTACCTTTTACGTAATGCATTATGCAGTTACTGTCCGTTTTTCCTATTCAGTGCACACACAGCGCTCCAATTGATGATTGACCTCTAGCTCACTCACTGTACTGTAGGCATAGGCAATGGACTAGTTAGTGGGCTGGTAGAAAAACCCTTCACCCAATAATAGCCATAAAAGCTCACATGTGAATTATAATGTTCATCCTTAACATACTACAATTTGAAGTAAAAAATGTCACGGGAATGCTGTTGTCGAGCTGTTTTCCCGAAGAGAGTCTTCCAAAATTTCATAACAGTCGGACATGTAATTTCAATGGCAAATTGTGCTCAACAGCTGACTCGCGATAGCTCCAACTTAGAACGAGCACCATCGTGTGATCGGTTTGATCAATTTTCGCCATACAAGCTGTAAATAAACTTCAATTCTTTCCCTCTATGGTCATCTAAAAATGATTAAAATGCGTGTTAAGTCTAAAATCACATGTTTCTCATTTACTTGTGTGATACGATCACAATGACTGTGACAAGTTTGACATGAGTTGTACCATCCACATGGCTGGAGAACAATACGCAGACTATTGTTCTCGTTTCGGAAACAAATGCCACGCTCAGTATTGTTAACTGTGCGTTTGCTTTGTAATGGTGCATCCAACTGAAATTATAATACCTATTTCATCACAGCACATTGAATATCGCACAGGTAAATCAGAAACATATGTTTATGAATTTAACCAGGGCTATGAGACCCATCCTTGATTTAACATAGTTGAGCTGTTTTCAATGAGGTTTATTTTGGTTTAATGGGGTTTAAGTCCTGCAAAGGTCGTGGTGAATTCTGCTGTAGACATGACTGCATAATGGCTTTTTTCAATAATTAAGTTTTATAATATCTGTTTCAGAGAGTTTATTTATTTCTAATTTCCATCCCCTTTATAACACAGTAATATATTACAAAATCGATACATCTGCCATATCTTTAACAAAGCTTTTCGTATGCCTAAAATGAACCTTTACCATCTAATATGTGATCGTACAGCACGAATGAGCCGTAAATTCCCTAAATTGTATTCTGAGTTACAGTGTAAAATGTGTACGAAGGTCGTATTCATCGGTAACTTAAGCTGGCGCGACATCTATCTCATTTTGATAGTCAAACACCAATCAATAATCATATTGTTGAAGTGGCTAATAAGCTTCTACCTTAGATGGCTATAGAAATTTTAATAGCTCTCTTTGTTTGCTTTGGCTAATCCTGTTCAAGTGGTGGGTTACCATGCATTGTATTTTGTATAGGTATGTATAACCAACAATTAACAATGAGAGAACTTACTTAAACCTCGTTGACTTGGGGATGATTTGAAATAACCGCCAATTATGACTGTTTGATATTTATTGCCAGCAATGTGGAAATAGTGACACATGTAGAAACGAAAAAAGCTATAATTTTGTTGAAAGAGCAAAGTTTAACAAACCATAACCCCGCTTCTGGATATCGTTTGAAGTCAAATGATATACCATTTTAAAGCTTAGGCCATATAAAATTAATATTTTGGTTCTCGTCCAGAGGATTTTCATGAATTGATGAGGGAGGGAGGTGTTTTTTTTTGTTTGTTTTTTTTTTCAATGTAAAATCAGCATTGCCAGTAGTTTTCGGTCTTTTCCAACAGTGCTTGAGGAAACGATGAGGCACTTTTTTTTTTTTTTTCAAATGTGAGATTCTGAAGGATAAACCCCCTAGAGTACCACAAAAAGACTTGGAAGTGATCCTTGTTCTCTAATAAACTTATTTATATGTATGAAAAATTCATAAATCATTCCAAAGTCTAAAATAATTGAAAAATCTAAAAAAAAAAAAAATCTGACAAATCCCAGAAATTGAGGAGGGAGGGACGAGAACCAAAACATTAATTTTATACGGCCTTATGATGTATATTTTCTAAACACGAAATAAAACAAAATTGACCGGGGGAAGAATTTACGGCTCATTTGCCGTGAACGGTCACATATGTCTTTAATCTTTGTCATCCTTAGTCTTGTACGACCTCTAGCAAGAGACTTGATTACATCTTTCGAAAACAACTTATTATAACTAAGTGGCATATGCAATACATCTTCCAAATTGATTGTTTCTTTGTTATTACATTCTTTAAAACTTTGCCAGCTTAAAATGACTTCTTTTTAAAACTGAGGGAAATTGGCAGGAAAAACAGAAGCATCAACATTACATTGTAACAGAAACTCCAGACCTCCCAATTTTTAATAAAGAAATAATTTATGACATCTTTCCATTGTTCATAACCTTCACTTAAAAATCTTTTAGCCACGTTATATGTAATGCTTTGTCTGTATTGAATACATTCACCATCTAAACTGAGCTCAAAAAGAAACTTATAATTTTTCACAAGGTCATATCTTGAAATCCTGTCTATCAAATTCTACCAAAATTACACACAGGTTTACTTCAATGCTTTACTCTTAACACATGTCAGTAACCAAACAGTTATCCAACTGACACAACAACAAAATGCACTGACATGGAACAGCTAGGACCACATTTACAGCCCAGCCCTGTTTCATGAAAAAAGTGTATGAAAAGCAGAAAGCAGCACCGTTTTATCATCAGAGAAAGGATCGTGTGTGCATTCTCACATATTTTTTGTGCTGGGTGCCAAATGTTGGGCTGTGAAAGTGGAGGAAGTCCAGGAAGCTGTCCCATGACAGTGCATTTTGCTGTTGTGTAGGTTGGACAACTGCTTGGTTACTGACATGTGTTTTGAGTAGAGTATTAAAGTAATCCTCTGTGTAATTTTGGTTCATTTTGATTGACAGTATTTTAAGATATGACCTTGTGATTCACAAGTTGTAAAAATTATAAGTTTCTTTTTAGCTCAGTTTATATTCCTCCTTTTTCTTTTGGTGTAATTAAAACAAAATGTTAGATTTTTTATGGTTTTACTTTCCATAAGAAGTTAAATACGGTATATTTTGAAAATCAGATAACACATTTCCATTTACACAATCTGTGGACATTAAATAAATAAGTCATTTATGAAATACCAATCATTTTAATAATAAGACTTTTCCTCTAAGTGTTTGATCTCTTTGTCTCCAAATATCTAATTTGTCCTTTAATGGTTTAATGCCATAAACATAATCATTACAGTTTCATTACACTTCCTATCTTCATCAATACCGTTTTCTCCTAATTTGTCTTCAAACCAGACAAGTTTCCAAACTTATCTATTTCTCTTACAAGATTCTCCACAGATTTCGAGTCAATAATGCATATTAAAAGAATAGAGAACTCGGGGGAAAAATCGTTGTGATTTATTCGAAATGATCTGCTATAGCAATGGCAAGAGTGTACAAAAACGGATTAATCGCAGAATTTATGGGTAATATTAACCCCACTGTCCAGGCATACATTTCGGGTCCAACGGTAAATGCACCACATTGCACGAACAAACATACCAAGGCTAGCGGTACCCAGCAAAAGGAATCCGTGAGGACTACAGATGACATTTTAAAGGCCATTCGCAGTTCTTTCTTTTTGGCCGTACTCTGAACCTTTTTGGAAGATTTGCGAGCTATTTGAAATATTCTGATGTAAAATACAGCTACGGTAGCAAAACAGATAAGGTTGATTCCAATGTAGACGATAATAGACAAGTAGCTTGCTACTTTGTGCCCAGAGACATGCGCAATGCGATTAGAAATATCATCTGTGTGTTTATGATAATTAACGCGATACAAATCGTCATTTATGCTAGACGTGCCATTATGCTCAACAAAATCACTTCTTGTCAAAACCCAAAACAATTCATATATTGTGTTACTACGAGTTACCATCACCTCTTCTGATGTTATTACTTTTTTAACTATTGGTAATCCTACACATACTTCGGATATCTCGTAAAATCCAGGAAAGAATGAATCTATGACAACAGGAGCGACACCTATTATAACTGAAACCACCCAACAAATTGAAACCAAGATTCTCATTCGTGTATTTCCCAGTCCTCTGTGGACACCCAAAGGGTACCTAACTCCAAGATATCGATCCAACCCTATGACTAGCACCAATAACACAGATGCTTCACTTGATAGTGTTGACAAAGCAGAAGCTATTTTGCAAAGTGGCCCTTTTATCCAACTTTCAGAGTAACTTGGAAAATAATCACCATAATACAAATCAACGGAAGTAAGAATTAGCATATCAATTCCCATTACCATATCGGACAGCGCAAGATTGCATATAAGTATATTCTGTACCTTATTTCCCAGGTCCATAACTAATCGACAACCGATAACAGCGGTATTAAAGACAACAGCAGCTATACCAACAATCCACATCGTCACTCGGAGAAATCCATACTGTAACATTCGCTTACATGTCAGGTATGCAGGTCGTGGCGACGTCGGACGGCAGGTAGTGGCATCATCGCCGATAAAACAACAAGCTGAGAATGTATCAACTGCAAATATCAGATTTTCGGAACTCACAAATGACTGCAACGTTAATAGCTTAAGTGGATTTTCCCTTAAATCACATGTTATATTAACAGTCGATGCTATTGATATAGCTGTTCCGTTTACACTAACGCTTTGTATATGGTTTCGAGATAATATTAGGGATATCAAAACTGAAAAATGTCTTAACATTTCCATGCCAAATTTAGTGAGCCTATTATAACCCAGGTCTAATGTACGTAGGCTTCTTAACCCACTGAAACTTTCATTTCCAATAAAGGCAATCTTGTTATCAGAAAGATTTAGATACTTCAGATTACCCAAGTGTTTGAACGTATACGATTCTATACGACTTATATTGTTCGAATCAAGAGTAAGATAACCCAAATTGTAAAAGTTGTTAAAAGAATAATTAGATATGATTTTTATTTTATTTTGATGTAAAAGTAAAATTTTTAAATCTGTAAAATTCCCCAAATGATCAAAGTCTGTGATCTCGTTATTATTGAGTTCTAGATATATCAGATTAACGCATGAACTGAGTTTAGGTATTTCAATCAAAACATTGTGAGATAATGCTAACGATTCCAGAAACATCAATAAAACAAAACTGTTAATTGGTAATCTACGTATGTTGTTGCTTTGAATGCGTAATGCGCGTAACTTGGAAGTTCCATCAAACAGGTCTTCCTTTAGCTTGGACAAGGCATTCGCCGAAATAACTAGGGTCGATAATCTATGCAAAGTATGAAGTAATTTGTCAGGCAACTCTAACAAGTAATTCCCATCCAAGGATAACAAATGCAGTTGAACAGTACCGTCAAATAGTCCAACTGGTATTGCCGTCAAGTAATTATCTGACAAAAGACTTGGCGCAGAGCAACATTCGATACAAACAGTCCTGGTGGTAGCGTGGTTAATTCGTTTTTTCGAAGCTGCACGAATTTCAGGTTAGTCAACGCTTGAAATGATGAGTTGTGTATTGCTGTCAACATATTTACGTTTATGAATAAAGCTGATAGGTTAGCCAATGAATCGAATACCCCAATTGGTAATTCGACCACAAAGTTGTAGCCCAAGTTTAAATGTTTGAGTCTCGTCAAATTTCTAAAAACATTCTGATGCAACGAGGAAATCTGATTATCTTCTACTGATAATACTTGTAATGTTTCCATCTGGTTAAAAAGGTTTTCTGGTAAATAGTATAATTGATTAAAAAATAATTCGACCTGTATTAAATTGCCAGGTATGGGATGTGGTTCGAATTCAACGAATATGTTGAAACCGGCGTATAAGAACTTAAGACTTATCAATGTAGAGATATTTGGACAGATTTGCATTTGGTTATGATCAATTCTGAGACTAATTAATTTAGTAAGTCCACTAAATATTTCACTATGTACATTTGTAAGTCGATTATATAATACAAATTTTATGACAAATTATAAAAATTTGATATTTTGCAAATTTTTGATATATAACAGTCCTCGAAGTAAATTATATAAATCTAATGACATATTCTTAAAGTGTATGTAGCACGGAGGAAAAGCCGACGGTCAATTGAAAATGTTGACCTTTCATATTGAAGATATGGATTTTTTCCCAAAAGACCTAATTTTTTTGGTGTTTTGGGAAAAAAATCCATATCTTCAATACGAAAGGTCAAAATTTTCAATTGATCGTCGGCTTTAATCCCACCTGCATACACTTTAAGTATAAATCATCAGATTTATAAAGTTTACTTCAAGTACTGTTAAATATCAAAAATATCAATTTTAATGATTTGCCATAAAATGTGTATTAAATTGCGAATTTCAAAAATCAAAATTATTTGATATCAGAATGACATTCTTCGTATTCAGAATGCAATTCGATATGTCTGATGTGCTCTAATGTCCCACAATAAATACTGTCCAAACGTTCATACCCCAGCCCTTAAGGTGACATTGGAAGCTACAATTCCTTCGAATGATGTTAAAGCATTTGATGTGACATAAAGACCATCTAATGCATCCACGTTCCTCAATGAAGGTAGTTCCGTCAATAAGTTATATTCAAGATCAAGATATTCTAACTTTATGAAGTTATTGAACATGTCAGGTGGTAAGGAAACCAGCAGATTCGAGCTTAGAGTTATAATTCTTAGATTTAAAAGATTGGCAAATATATCATAGTGTAATGTCGTTATACGATTAAAATCCAAATGCACTTCTCTTAATAAAGTCAGATTACTAAAGATACCAGTAGGTAACGTAGCAAGTCTATTCAATGGCAGAGTTAAAGAAGAAATATTATAAAGACCATTCAATGCATCACCTGATATACTATACAACTTGTTTGATGCTATCTGTAGTGCCTTGAGTCGAAACATTCCACTAAACACTGCATTCAGCACTGTTAATTCGTTAACAGTTAAGTGTCAAGTCATCTACATACTTCCAACATTTGATATCAGAATCCATGTTTTGGGCTGCATCATTGATCACCACTTGAAACTCAATGGGACCACGTTTAGTTGCCTGAAGAAGAGCTCCATTGAGGACCCTATACTCAGAGAGAGTTTGGTTATAGCGCACACATTGGACTCGGTTACTGACAAAGTCACACAACCATGGAAGATGGATCTGCGGTCTCCAAGGCGTATGAACTTTCTAGTAAGGATAGTGTGGTCGATCATATCGAACGCCTTTGAGAAGTCCGTCAGAACCACCGTTCCAATGTTGTTGACTTTGTCAGCACCTTGGTGAATTGAGTGAAGAAAGCTGACCAAATAGTGCGATGTGGATATGCCCTAAATATTACCATACTGTCATAATGCAGTTTTGTCCACGGCAAATTCACCGTGACGTTTTCAGCCATAAACCCGCTTAGTGAAGATTAAACCGAGATATGCAGTACTAAACCATATAGTAATCGATTGTCCAATGCAAATTTCTTACCATGTGATAATATTAATCCAATGAGCGATCGAATTGTCCGCTACGGTCGACTAATCCAATCGATAATGACGCTATATTGGCATGTACGGGCGGAGCTCCACTGTCTGAGTTATTATAAGGACTATGCTAATAATTGAAAGATTATCATGTAGAGAATAAACCATACTTGATTGACAGAAAGTACTAAATTTGTACCTATTGTGGTTTCGTGGCACCCCTCTTCCAAATACGACCAAGTCAGGGCGGCCCGGTGAAGCAAAATGTGCATTGGATTAACACGGAAATTTGGATAAGATGTATAGATTTCCTTTCTCATTCAAATATATGGTCCCCCGTTATTAAAGCTTGTACCGGGTTAAAAATTCAGATATTTTGAAAAGAATAAATAATTGAAACATAGAGTAAATACTAAAATCATAGCTGTTATACTTTTTGATATATGACGCTAACTAGTTCATCTCCTATATCTACAACACAGCGCTACCAATACGGGTCAATTGCCTATGTGAGTGCCCCTTTGTTGTGTGCATACATGTAGTTATCAATAACAGCACCCAGTCAGTGATGAACTCTTCGCTGATTTTGGAGAAACAGTTGGTTAAAGAGATGCGCCTGAGTTTATCAGCCCTATGAGGGTTTGATTTGGGGATTGGAACCCCTATGGCTCTCTCCCATTTAGTGGGCACAACACCTTCAGCGTATGACTCAAGAGCAACTTGAAATATCAGGATAGATAAGACTATTTGCTATAAAATGATCAAAAATATAAAAAAGAAAGTCATACTAAAATTGGCATTTTGTACGATTCTATGCACCATTTGTGGCTGAACCACTTTAGGGTGCCCTAAAATTCTGTAGACTCAAGTGGCCAAATTAAAAACCTCGCGTCGAGGTTTTGCCAAGTTTTAAAAATAACGATTACTTAATGAAATAACGGTTAGTTCATGAAAAAGAAGAAGTGAAATTTAGCAAAACGCGACGAGGTTTATTTACCCGTAAGAGAGCTCTATTGTTCCGCTATTGTATCCGCTATTGTATCCACTATTGTATTCTATTCATAAAAGCTACTGCAAGAATCGCGGCAATCCCTGATATCGCTGGTGTCTACCGCCGGCGTTTCGTATTTATTAACATTCAAAATGATCCGATACTCTTACATTTATAGACTTATTCCCGCTTTTTATATAATATTCAGAAATTGCAATTATGAAAACTACAAACTTTGAAAGTGAAAATATATTACCATCGAAAATATATCATACTTAAATTCTATAGAATCTATAGAAGCATTGCATGTGACATATCATCCCGTAAATATGGCAGACTACTCAAATGCATTCAACAAAAGCATGATTGCAATCTACCGTGACAGTTCGTCTCACACACATAACCCTGCACTACGATCAAATAGGTTGATGACAACATTTGATTGAATGGACTGTACTCCGCCATAACTACGGTGAAGGACACTGGTTCAAATTCTTTGTTTGGAGCCAATCAATAATTTCATGCAGGGCCTCTATAGATACCCAATCCAGAAGTGCCCATTTATTTTCTAATCTTTTGTAATCGCGCCCAAATATCCCGGCAAATATCTTAATATACACGGTTTTATTGATTCATTTTGGGCATTTCAAAAGTTAGAAGTCGTCAAAAATGGCAACATCTAATTGATATCAATGGTTGAGTAAACATTGTCTAAACACTAGATAAAAAGACAGCTTTGTACTACAGAGAAGATGTGAGGAAAAGGAGATAGATCCAGCTATCCTCAAACAAAATATGTGTGCTGCCGCTCATTCAAAAGTAATCACGCTATTCAGGTTTAACAATAAAATACAATAAAGGGTTCGAACCCATGATGGGTGTGATACACAACTTGCTGCTTAATAGTTTTAGGGAAAGGTCAGTGTCTGTATATCATCATACTATGCATACCATGCATGCAGACCCTAACATCCAGTTATATTTAAAATAAAATATGACCGAAGTTCCATGGCAAATTATAATTTCTGACGTTTGTTGACTCTTTCAACCTCTACGATTTATGATACAGACTATTTTCAATTATCAAAATATCTTTATTAGGTTTGCAGGAAATGACAGGAAAATACATACAACAATAAAATAAACATGATCAACAATCATCCCTTTTCTAACAAAATCCTAAAACACTCTCCCTAAATAATTATAATTCGAAATAATAACACCTATTCATTTATTCATTATAAACCTCTCACAAACTGGAATGTGTATGTGGTGAATTGTAATTTTAATAACCGATATATGGAAACAAACAGGTACTATAATATTATTCAAAATCAAGAATAATATCAAACAAATCCTCCTACTCGAACAGTACACTTAATTTAGGCCCGGAATTTAGGCCTGCATTATGATTATAGACCTAAGGTAAAAAAAAATACTTGAAGAGATAACAAGAAACCTTTCGTGCTTGGCCACTGTAGTGCTTGGCTGATCCTTGCTGGATGAAGGTCAATATTCACTAGTAGAACATTTATAATGAGAATTCTTTCAAAGCGATGAGAATTGGACAAAAGTATGAGAATTGAAAATTTTCTCATTTCTATGAAATTTTCTCATCCAAATGAATGAGAAATGTTAATTAACGTGTCAACCACCTGTCACATTGTTTTAAATGAGTAATTTAAGTTTCAACCGTCATCTTTGCGTGCTATATATAAACCACATGTACAATCAAGTGATAATTTGCTGGGATGTTTCCATAGTTTACAGACTCTCCCCGCTCCCCTTATTCAATGTTGTATAACAAACGCCGCATTTTTTAATGTGCTCTATGTTTGCTCCAACATTGATTGGTGGGGGAGGGAGGAGATAAAAATATTTAAATAGGTTGGAAATTATACAAATAAAATATCCTATGGTGAACTTCATATGAACGGCTGAATTGAACCGAGGGTGCGAAATATGCATATGCAGTTAATAGGCCTACGAATTTCTATAATAGGAGATGAAAACAAAATTAAACATGTGGAAGGAAACACAAACATTGATAAAGAAAGAAAGAAAGAAAGAAAGAAAGAAAGAAAGAAAGAAAGAAAGAAAGAAAGAAAGAAAGAAAGAAAGAAAGAAAGAAAGAAAGAAAGAAAGAAAGAAAGAAAGAAAGAAAGAAAGAAAGAAAGAAAGAAGAAAGAAAGAAAGAAAGAAAGAAAGAAAAAAGAAAACAAAAAAGAAAAAGAAAGAAAAGAAAAAGAAAAAAACACAGATATTTTACATGGATTCGAACTTATAATCTTTGGGGCAAGAAGCGATGTATCTAACGACATGCTACTGGGAGAAGTTAACAATCACTCTTGATTTTAGCGTATTCATTGCTACTACATTGTGCTAATTGATCTTCGATCGGAATGAATTCATTCATTAAAACTTATGTTTTGATCGTATACGGCATTTTATCTCAAATATATTTTGATTATACACGGTCACTTTACACACCCTTTTGTGTGCGATATGTTTATAGGTTATTATTCCTCCATTTAAGGCAAATTGCCACGGTCTACCATTTATGTAAAATAAATATATATTACCTTTTAAGTTATATTATGTTGGTAGACCGTTATTGCGTCATTCTTGTTATACATATTATAAATAAATTAGCACGACTAACAACGGTTCTCCTGCAGTGTAGTGGATTCATTACTGGGATTGTGATCAGGTGGTCTAGAGTTCGAATCTCATTGGCGCCGTTTTTTTTTTTGTTTTTTTTTTCATTTATCCCTTTTTGAAATTTCAGATAACACCTGCGACGGCAGGTTTATCGATTCTTATTTAAAAACAAATTACAATCCGTTATGAAATCTGTGAGATAAATTAACAATGTCTCACGATACTGGTTGAGGCTTACATTTTATATACACCTATTTGGACACAAATAACGTAATGTATGTGTTTTGTATCAAAACAAAGTAATCATAATAATTTTGTATTAGAAAACGAAGCTCACATTAATTTCAGTGTCAAAAACCATTTGTGTCAGGTTGTTGACAGGTTAATTAGTATTTCTCATTCATTTGGATGAGAAAGTTTTATAGAAATGAATTCCTCATTTAAAACAATGTGACAGTTGGTTGACACGTTAATTAACATTTCTCAATCATTTGGATGAGAAAATTTCATAGAAATGAGAAAATTTTCAATTCTCATACTTTTGTTCAATTCTCATCGTTTTGAAAGAATTCTCATCCTAAATTTCCACTAGTGATTGATCTATTATGTGAGTGAAATCAAACACCGTGTTCTCTTTGAGCGTGTTTATAGTGAGCCAGATTATGCGGTATTTAGCTGGACTGCCACGCAGTCTATATTTGTTTATGTTTTACTAACCATTGCAAATCTAGACTACGCGGTAGTTTAGCTAAATAACGGAAAGACTGTCTCACTATAAACACGCTCGTTGCTACTCCCATGTAATCGAAGGTCGTAAAAATTAATCCGATAACAATAGAGGATATTCATTACTACATCATCGATGTGGTTGCTCAATGCTCATGCATAAAATTCTTCCACATATGCTGTTTAGCTTAATCATGTTAATCGGGAAGTGACCTCTTGAAATGATATCATCACACTGATCAGAATGGTCTTTATGTTATTACAGTGCGGCCCACATAAAATGTTCAACACAAAGTGAACGATGTTATAACTTGGAGGGCTAACAAACCAACACCGCCAAATTCGACTGACGTGTGTACAACGTGAGAAAATGGAACACTCGTTGTCTGATAATGCATGTGTTTATGGTTCGGATAGCGGTTACTTAGCAGCTCTCGTTCCGCTTGGGTTTATTGAATACACTCTATATATAGTCATCAATATGTCGTTTACAGTCCCTGGCTGAACTATAGGGTTCAGCTATTATTTTTTTTAATAATTCTTTTACCCCATGCAGCTGATTGGGGTGGTTACGGGTCGTTTAAAAACCACTATCCGCGAAATGAGGATATCGACCATAGGCCCCGCAAGGCTAAAAAACTGCTAACCGCGAAATATGGATATCCAACTAGTTTGCCCTCGAAGCTGTAAAAAATCACTCATCGCGAAATATGGATATCCAACTAGTTTGCCCCGCAAATACAAAGAACCACAAACCGCGAAATATGGATATCCAACAAGTTTGCCCCGCAAATAAAAGAACTGCTAACCGCGAAATATGGATATCCAACTAGTTTGCCCCTCGAAGCTTCAAAAAACCACTCATCGCGAAATATGGATATCCAACTAGTTTGCCCCGCAGGCTACAAAGAACCATTAACCGCGAAATATGGATATCCAACTACTTCGCCTCGCATGGCTACAAAGAACCACTTACCGCGCAATATCTTTTTACCGCAAAAAAAAAAAATTAATATCTACCAAAACACGTTTCAAAACGTAAAAGGGGCCAAGTTTAAAAAATCTTTCCTGTGTGGCTTTTCACCCTTTTTTAAACTTGGTCCCATTTATGAAAGTTTCTAAAGACCCATACGAAGTCATCTTTAAGCTACTTGTTTGTTTTCTTAGTTGTCAGTGTTCATTTTGTACAGTAAATTAATTAATGTTCGTGCTTGATTGAAGTTTTTCCGTAAAGACGTTATATAATGTATTTTGATTTAAGCAAAAGTAGCAAATACTCACTTTGTTAAATTCTTCATCGTCTTGTGCGATCCTGCGCCTTATGTACAGATGTAGGGCCTATAATATGTAACAGGTTGACAGACAGTCAATTTGCTAAGTATATATAATACTCTACTACTCTTTATGAACACGCAATATAATGAAACATAAACCTTCAAATGTTTTTGATAATACATAGCCTACGTCATATTGCACCGCTTTCGAACAGTCTTAAACCTAATTGTTGCATGTAGAAATTAGGACTCATTCTTCATGTTATTACGGTACCACTTTACTGAATGGGACCAAGTTTAAAAAAGGGTGAAAAGCCACACAGGAAAGATTTTTTAAACTTGGCCCCTTTTTACGTTTTGAAACGTGTTTTGGTAGATTTTGATTTACCTATAAACTTGGCAGTGACTGTGGAAGCATTATAATTTAAATGGAGATGAGGATCCACTCTTTCGAGGAGATTTGAGCGCGCAAAAATTCAATTCCAGACTATTTTAGCCCAAAATGAAGGTGAATTTTGCTATATGAAGAGCCAGTGCGCGCAAAGCGCACAAAATTGTGCAATGTTACCCAAAACATTATGTTTCGGGTTAAAAAAGAAGATGCATACAGGAATTATTGGGGCCCTTGACCAGTGTTGACACTGGCCCAATTGTGAATTGGGCCCTGTCTCGCTCCCCCCCCCCCCCCCACCTGCTCTCCATATCCCTAAACGTACACTACACAAACTCTCATAATATAGAGACGTAGCACATGCTCTGTGCTTGACTCTGATAACTACGATGCTCGCTACGCTCGCTATTCGAGGGCGTGGCGGTTTGCGAATGGGGCTAGTTCTATTAGAGACGTTGATTATTATATGGGACGAATAAAAACCCAATTTTAACGAGCGGATAGACTTTTTAAGTAGGGTTGGTGGGTTGTGATTTCTTAGGGTCTTATGACCCTAAAATTTCACCGAAAGCTTGACACATCTGGCAAAACATATTCTGAAGAAAAAAAACCATTTCAAGTCAAGACATTTTCAATGAATGATTTTACATGATTTTAGCAAAATATTTTAAAACAATCTCCAAACAGCAAAATATGGGTCGGTATGGCCGAAAAACGGAGTTTTATTCGTCGACTAAAGATGATTCCTGCTTTGTTTACTTACCAACAAGCATGTCTTTAAGTCAGACGTTAATAGCCTACTGAGCTACGAATAGTAGAGGAATCGAAATGTATAATGTATAAACTACAACTTCTGTTCGTTGTAAGATATCAAGTTAACACGGTACATTAAAGGCTACAGTTGATTACATTCCCCACCACGCATTTCCATTAATATAGCAATATTTGAAAGAAGCCTGATGATTTATCTCACTACATTATTGTGAAACGATCGTGTTTTACTTAGGCCTGAGACAAAAATACCTTGGATATTTTCGCCTCAGACTTGGGCGATGCAATAGTTCCATACGTACCTGGTAAACAACGTAACACAATAAATCTAGTAAATAACTCTAAAATATCTCCCTTAGTATGCCAACTTGAGTATGACTACTATATTTTCCCTTTAAATCGTCGCTGTTTTGACAAACTGTCGTATGACGAAAAATGCAGTTTTGAAAAGATCGCATTTAAAGTTTTTCCAATTTTTGAAGACCTACCAGAGAGCGCCAAGTATGAAATATGTTTATTATTATCAAAGAATATAATTAATAACATATCTGTCTTTGTTCTCAACATAATACAAACTTTTTATTTATTCTCTAATATAGAAGTAATTAATCTGCAAACTCATACGACAGTATGCCAAAACATGCACGTGGTATGCTATCTACTGCTGATGTGGGTTTGGATGACATACGTGGTATGCCATCTACTGCTATATATGCGGGTTTGGATGACATACGTGGTATGCTATCTACAGCTGATGTGGGTTTGGATGACATACGTGGTATGATAGCAGCTGCTGATGTGGGTTTGGATGACATACGTGGTATGCCATCTACTGCTGATACGGGTTTGGATGACATAGGTGGTCAGCAATCTACTACTGATGTAGGTTTGGATGACATACATGGTATGATATCTAACTACTGATGATGGGTTTGGATGATATAGGTGGCGTGCCATCTACTGCATACCACGTATGTCATCCAAACCCATCATCAGTAGTAGATGGCAATCTAAATCTTCATCCAATCAGAATTGTTTTTTTCATCGAACGAAACCTAACACTTCCCCTAAACATGCTAAAGACACGTTTTTCATTACATGCATTAGGTTAACAGATAACGCAATTCAATGTTTATAGCAAGAGCGAATGTGCTAAGTCAAAACCTCACGTGATCCTTACAATATTTTGTCAGATTTTATGTATAATTAAATGAAAGAGCACACTATATATTGTCCATATACAGACTTGACATTTAATATGGAATAATTTTTCGCAAAATTCGAAGACTGGTCTGGTAGAGGTCTGCATAAACGGCACGGGCTAAATATTAATTGGGATGTGTCGGGAGATGGTGCAAAATAATTGTATGACTGAAAATGTGCTTTCCATTAGTTTACATTATGTTGCTCATAATGTAGTGAATTAACCTAACATGGCGGATTTAAGTAGACTGAATTTGATTTTGTGGGGTAAAATTTCTGAATTTGAACAACATTATTCTGATATTATCAAATGCATTGAGGTTTGAGGCGATTTTACGGAACTTGAATACCAAAAAGTGTTCGTCTGAACTGAAATGCACCTGTGATCTACCAGTTTTGAAAGTGGGAGGAGCTTCAAAAAATATGGCTCTTAAAAGTGATACGCACTCAGAAAGTTTGAATGGTCCCCTGTGGCCAAATGTTATAAACTTACTGTACACAAAGAAACAGTGTGAGTTCATTGGACAACCAGGAATCCACACAGTTGTTTTTGTACCGCCGAAGTTTGTAACATTTGACCCCAGGGGACCATTCAAACTTTCAGGAACGTACAGTTTCTAAGAGCCCCATTTTAAGCTCCTCCCCTGTTCAAAATCTTGGTACATTGTAAACGTATTTCAGCTGTGATGAATACCAGTTGCTGACGAAGTTTAAGAAATATCCCCTCAAACCCCTATAAATTTGAAAATAACAGAACCATGTTGCATAAAGTCTGAAATTGTGTCCCCCACAAACCTAAATTTAGCCTCCCTAAATCCGCCATTTTAAGCAAATTCGCAACATTATGAGCACCATAATGTAAACATATGAAAAGCACATTTTCTATCAAACAATTATTTTACACCATCCCCCGACACACCCCAATTAATATTTAGCCCGTGCGGTCTATGCAGACTCCGTCCAAACCAGTCTTGGAGTTTTGTGAAAAATATTCCATATTAAATGTCAAGTCTGTACTATATAGCTTCATTTCAATGATCAATTCTCTTTAAATTGCAAATCTTGTGCGATAAGTTATTATATATTTTCGCCTGTTTTATCATATGGTTGTAAGCGCGCTTACAAATTGATTATGCCCGTATGTCATTCAAACCTGCATCAGTTAGATGGCATACCACGTATGTCATCCAGACCCACATCAGCAGTACATAGCATCCCGTGTATGTCATCCAAACCCTCATCAGCAGTAGATGGCATACCACGTATGTCATCCAAACCCACATCAGCATTAAATAGCATCCCGTGTATGTCATCCAAACCCTCATCAGCAGTAGATGGCATACCACGTATGTCATCCAAACCCACATCAGCATTAAATATCATCCCGTGTATGTCATCCAAACCCTCATCAGCAGCAGATGGCATACCACGTCCACGTATGTCATTTAAACACATTATCAGGGAGATGGCATACCACAGCTTGTGTTGTGACTTTTACTTCTTCTCTTCATCTTTCTTTCTTGCTGTCCCAATCATAGTGTTTGTGTAGGATAGTGTTTGTGTAGGATGTGGATTCTCAGGGGGCGCTGAGACCCCCTGTCAGTATAACAGCAAGAGCTGACTTCAAGAACTCCTCTCTTCCAACTCGGAGCTCATCCAGCCTCTACCATGTTACCTCGCCAGTGTGGTATGAGTAGGCAGAAGGAAGGGACACTTTTGTAGGGTGAACCTTCTGTAATCCAGCTATGGGTAAATAGCGAATACTAGCTATGGTTTAAATAGTCGTCAATGGTCAACAGCATTGATGTATGTGTTGCGCCGGAGGAATCAACCGTATGGTCAACGACAAAACACAATTACACAAAGCTCATATCTGGCATCCAGGGAGATGGTTTGTGTCAAGAGGAGGCTAGTACTGTAAGAACTCAGGAATGGCCCTCTACTGTTGGTACGGAAGGACCTGGCCACCCACCGTACTATTTGGCCTTGAATGTAAGCATGAGAGTACAAAGTCAAAAAGAAAACGATGGTATCGGAAGGTGCGACCCGCAGGCCGGAAGATACGTCAATGGCTACTGGGGAAGAGAGATGCTGCTCAGAGTACACCTGTTGGTGATGACAGATCAGGATTAAAGCCTGCTACAGGAAGTCCTGTTCTTGACGGTCCCAGGAAGGAAAGGAACAGCACCCCTTTAAGGAAGCCAATAAATATTGCTACATGGAATGTACGCAGTATGTCAGGAGGAAAGATTGAAGTTGTGGAGAAGGAGATGGTTGCAAACAATATTAAGATCCTAGGATATGAGTAACAGAGTTGTGGTGGCTTGGTCAAGGGAGGTTCACTACAGATGATGGAAGTATGTTCATCTATTCTGGAAAAGATACTGGAAGGAAACGAGGAGGTGTGGGTTTCATAATAGAAAGAACCACAGCCAAGTGTGTTTTGGGATATAATCCAATAAATGAAAGAGTGATGACTGTAAGACTGCAAGGACATCCTTTAAATGTATCTATCATACAAGTGTATGCACCAACATCAGATGCATCAGAGAGCGAGGTGACAGACTTCTATGAGATGGTACAAGGAGTTATGGATAGTATACCTAGAAGAGACTTACTCATCGTACTGGGGGATTGGAATGCTAAGATTGGCAAAATGAAGGAGAAAACTGGGTGTATAGGCCAATATGGACTTGGGATCAGAAATGAACGTGGAGACAGACTGGAGGAATTTTGTGAAGCTAATAACCTAGTCATTGGGAACACGTTATTTCAGCATCATCCACGGAGACTGTGGACTTGGATGAGCCCAGGAGATAGAACAAGAAACCAGATCGATTACATCATGGTCAGGAAGAGGTGGAGAACATCACTCCAAAATGTCAGGACACGACCAGGCGCTGACTGTGGTAGTGACCATCAGCTACTTGTTGCCAAAGTAAAACTAAAACTGAGAGCTAAGAGAGGAAATGCACCACCTACCAGGTATGATGTTGACAACATTCCCACTCAATATTCAGTGGATGTGAAGAACAGGTTTGACGAGTTACTGAAAGTTAATGAAGAAGAGCAGACCCCAAATGAATTGTGGGAAGACATGAAAGAAACAGTCCAGAGCACAGCAAAGAAGTACATCCCTAGAAAGATGAAACGGAAACAGCCGTGGATCTCTCAGCAGACCTTAAACCTAGCTGATGACAGGAAGAGAGCAAAGGCAGATGGAGGAAAGGAAGAGTGGGCACGCTTAAACAAAGAGGTCTCCAAAAGTGTTAAGGAGGACAAAAGAAACTACATCGAAAGGAAATGTGTGGAAATGGAAAGATGTAAGGGTGACTCAAAAATAGCTTTTGGTATTGCCAAAGAACTTACCAAGAAGTGGACCCCAGGATGGATGTTATAAATGATGAGAAAGGTAACACTCTTACCGAAAGTGTAGACATCAAAAGGCGATGGGTTCAGTATAGTTCCCAGCTGTTTGAGGCACAAGATGACAAGGTGTATGTACAGTGTGAAACGAGTGAGGAAGAACCTCCACCATTGAGATCTGAAGTTGAGCTTGCCATGGAACAAATGAAAATGCTAAGTCACCTGGCATTGATAATGTAGCTTCTGAGTTGTGGAAGGCAACTGGGAAAGAAGGGATAGACCTAATGTGGCGTCTATGTGGTATCATCTGGAAAAAGAAGAAATGGCCGAGAGACTGGTGCAGGGCAGTATTTATTCCATTGCCAAAGAAGGAAATTTGAAAGAGTGTGCCAATCACCGGACCATCAGCCTGATTTGTCATGCAAGTAAAGTGCTTCTGAAGATCATCATCAAGAGAATGAAGAACAAAATGGAGCAAGAAATATCTGATGAGCAGGCAGGATTTCGTGAAGGAAGGGGTACTAGGGACCAAATTGTCAATATCAGGAATGTGATTGAGAAATGCAGAGAGCATAGACTTCCTCTTTACATGTGCTTCATAGATTACAGTAAAGCTTTTGACTGTGTTAGCCACCCTCAGATGTGGGAAACTATGAAAAGATGGGTTTCCCAAGTCATCTTGTGGATCTGATCAGCTGCTTATATGAAGACCAAGAATCGGCAGTCAGAACAAGTAGTGGAGACACAGATTGGTTCAAGATTGGAAGAGGCTTACGACAGGGCTGTGTGCTATCACCAAACCTATTTAACATCTACTCTGAAGACATAATGAGAACAGCTTTGGAGGGGTTTGAAGGTGGAGTGAAGTTTGGCGGTACAAGAATTACTAACCTGAGGTACGCCGATGATACCACTCTTATTTGTAGCAGCAGAGTAGAGCTGATTGATCTTTTGAAGCGCATCAAACACCTTCTCCTGAACACAAAGAAGACAAAAATAATGGTTGTAGACAGAGAGCGGAAAAGTGATGAGTTTGTGATAGATGGACAGCAGATTGAGGAGGTGAAGCAATTTGAATATCTGGGTTCAATGATTAACAACAGTGGTGACAGCACAACTGAAATTAAGAGAAGACTGGCTATTGCAAGGACAACTGTGCAGGGCATGTCAAGCATATGGAAAAGCAGAGGCCTATCCATTGACCTCAAGGTACGCCTACTTCGTGCAACTGTGTTTTCCATTGCCACTTATGGATGCGAGTCTTGGGCTATGACCAAGAATGATAGGAAAAGAGTAGATGCTTTTGAGATGTGGTGTTACAGGAGGCTTCTACGAGTGACATGGAAAGACAGGAGAACAAATTCCTGGATCCTCGACAAGATTGGTACAAGTCTAACCATCAGAAGCGGCATAATGGAGAGAAAGCTGAAGTACTTTGGCCATATTGTCAGGAAACATGGAGGTGTAGAAAACAGATTTTGCAAGGGGCTATGGAAGGCAAACGAGGAAGAGGACGTCCACCAACATCTTGGACTAATGACGTGAAGCTGGTTTCTAACCAGGGAATGCAAGGTGCAACGCACTTGGCATCAGATCGAGTGAGATGGCGTACTCTTGTGAAGACCACAGCAGCGCTACACAGCGCCACCTGACACACAGAGAGAGGCATACCACGTAATATGTCATATCGGCATCCAACCCTCATCAGCAGTAGATGGCATATCACGTATGTCATCCAAACCCTCATCAGCAGTAGATAGCATATCACGTATGTCATCCAAACCCTCATCAGCAGTTACTGTAGATGGCATACCACGTATGTCATTCAAACCCATCACCAGTTAGATGGCATACCACTATGTCATCCACACCATCATCAGCAGTAGATGGCCGATGGCATACCACGGATATCATCCAAACCCGCATCAGCAGTAGATAGCATACCATGTATGTCATCCAAACCCACATGCATCAGCAGTAGATACCACATAATATCATCCAAACCCACATTAGCAGTAGATTGCATACCACGTATGTCATCTAAACCTTCATCAGCAGTAGATGGCATACCACGTAAGTCATCCAAACCCGCATCAGCAATAAATAGCATACCATGTATGTCATGCAAACCCATATCCGCAGTAGATAGTTTACCACGTATGTCATCCAAACCCAACATCAATTAGATGCATATCACGGATGTCATCCACACCCTCATCAGCAGTAGATGGCAGACCACGTACGTCATCCAAGCCCTCATCAGCAGTAGATGGCATACCACGTATGTCATCCAAACCCACATCAGCAGTAGATAGCATACCATGTATGTCATCCAAACCCACATCAGCAGTAGATGACATACCACGTATGTCATCCAAACCCACATCAGCAGTAGATGACATACCACGTATGTCATCCAAACCCACATCAGCAGTAGATAGCATACAACGTATGCCATCCAAACACACATCAGCAGTAGATAGCATCCCATGTATGTCATCCAAACCCACATCAGCAGTAGATAGCATACCACGTATGTCATCCAAACACACATCAGCAGTAGATAGCATCCCATGTATGTCATCCAAACCCACATCAGCAGTAGATAGCATACCACGTATGTCATCCAAACCCACATCAGCAGTAGATGGCATGTCATTCAAACCCATTATCAGTAGATGGCATACCCCGTATGTCATCCAACCCTTATCAGCAGTAGATGGTATACCACGCATGTCATCCACATCCTCATCAGCAGTAGATAGCATACCAAGTATGTCATCCAAACCCTCATCAGCAGCTACTGTAGATGGCATACCACGTATGTCATTCAAACCCATCACCAGTTGGATGGTATACCACTATGTCATCCACACCAGTATCAGCAGTATAGATGGCATATACCACGGATGCCATCCAAACCCTAATTAGCAGTAGACAAATGGTAGATGGCACACCACGTATGTCATCCAAACCCTCATCAGCAGTAGATGGCATACCACGTATGTCATCCAAACTCACATCAGCAGTAGACGGCATACCACGTATGTCATCCAAACCCACATCAGTATACAAATATTAACTGTCTATGGGTGTGATGGTCGAAATATAATCACGAGGTGAAAGATGGATTGTTCCATTCACGAGCCGGAACGGCGAGTGGAATGGAACAATATATCTTTCACCTCGTGATTATATTTCGACCATGTACCATTACACGAATTTAAGACAGTTAATATTTGTTTTATATCACTCATGCATAAATTCTATTACTAAAATACTATTTAAGGTAGGAAATACATTTTTTCATCAACATAACACTATGTTTTGCCGTGATATACTTCACATTTTGGGGTTCACCCCATAACTAAATCGGCGAGTCCAAGAGTCAGCGCACGGCTTGGCGCATGCGCACTACGGCAGAGCACATGACGGTAAAGACTATCACACGGAGAGGGTGATTGTAAAAATGATAAATGGTAATCAACCAATGAACTGTCTAGAATTTATATGAGTGATATAACAGTAGATAGCATACCACGTATGTCATGCAAACCCATATCCGCAGTAGATGGTATACTACGTATGTCATCCAAACCCAACATCAGTTAGATGGCATACCACGTATGTCATCCAAACCCGCATCAGTAGTAGATAGCATACCATGTATGTCATCCAAACCCACATCAGCAGTAGATAGCATACCATGTATGTCATCCAAACCCACATCAGCAGTAGATAGCATACCACGTATGTCATCCAAACCCACATCAGCAGTAGATAGCATACCATGTATGTCATCCAAACCCACATCAGCAGTAGATAGCATACCACGTATGTCATCCAAACCCACATCAGCAGTAGATAGCATACCATGTATGTCATCCAAACCCACATCAGCAGTAGATAGCATACCACGTATGTCATCCAAACCCACATCAGCAGTAGATAGCATACCATGTATGTCATCCAAACCCACATCAGCAGTAGATAGCATACCACGTATGTCATCCAACCCCTCATCAGCAGTAGATAGATAGTATACCACGTATAGGGTGCACAACTTACAAGTTCCCCCTAATGCTTTTTGAAAGAAATCGAAAACTATTTAACGAAATGTAAAAAAAAGTTATGGGTAACCTTATTTGTTTTACAAATCTGGACCAATTTGTAGTGTCACACATTATTGCGTTCGGTCACAATGATCGATTATGTAAAAAAAAGAGACAGTTTGCAAAGTTGCACCTTGGTCCATAGGAGTCAAGGTCTGTTCATGTGTTTGTAATGGAAATAAAACTTAAAGTCTAGATGTTCAGTAGGTAATGTGTCCTCCTACACTGTTAACAAGTGCATTACAACGTCGGCGCATGCTGTTTATTAAAGTCCGGATCCGTTGCTGGTTTCAGCCAAATTCACTATTGACATGTCCTGACGAACAGACGTGACACGTCCACGAGGTGCTCTCGGCTGATTTTTCACTTCTCCTTTCACCTGAAATTTTGTTCTCAATTTTCGAATCGCATAATGGGCGCAACTCCCGCACGACGAGCAATTTCTTTCAGTGGTACATTTTCATCCAGCAAACCTATTGGTCGACCGCGAAGGAAATCGGGCAAACGTGGCATTTTTAAAATGACTTTTCACATGTGATGAACTACTGGCGATGTATGGTCTATTCTCTCCGCAGTACATATCCCGCCCAACTCAGCCATTTATCAATTAAAGAGAAAAGAATTAAGCACCTGCTTTGCTTTTGAAAAAGAAGAAAAACAAAGATTAAGTTTTCTTTAACAAACACATGAATATTCCTGGCCTACTGTATTGTTTTAGAGTTGATTGCCTCATATGGACTCAGATGTAACTTTTAACACTGTTAAAAACGGTCTCTATTGTTTACATAATGAACCATTGTGACAAAACGCAATGACGTGTGAAGCTATAATTTAGACCATTATGTGTACAACAAATAAGGCTACCCATACCATTTTACAGGTTTGCATTTCGTCAAATATTTTTCGATTTATTAAAAAAAGTATTTAGGGGGAACTTATAAGTTGTGGATCCTATAATATGTCATCCAAACCCGCATCAGCAGTAGATAGTATACCACGTATGTCATCCAAACCCGCATCAGCAGTAGATAGCATACCACGTATGTCACCCAAACCCACATCAGCAGTAGATATCATACCACATATGTCATCCAATCCCACATCAGCAGTAGATAGCATACCACGTATGTCATCCAAACCCACATCAGCAGTAGATAGCATACCACGTATGTCATCCAAACCCACATCAGCAGCAGTGGCGTAGCCAGGATTTTGGAACCGAGGGGGCACAACTTGTAAATGTACCGACGGAAATATTTTTTACCGACGGAAGTTGTGATTTGTTGACCCAACAAATTTGTGCATGGTTTGAAAAAGTGAAGAGCAAAAAAAAAAAAAAAAAGAAGGATAATAGACGGTACTAACATAAAACACGTTAATTATGTGTAATTCAAAATTTTTCTTCATTTTCTTTACAATTCTCCCCTTTTTTCTTTCACCCTGGGTGAAAAATAGTCTATTGTTAACCCAATTTGTTGTCACAACAACGCCTTCCGGCTACCGACGGCCTTACATGAACCGACGGCCATGGCGAGCGGGGGGCACCGGCCCCCTGCCCCCCACTGGCTACGCCACTGATCAGCAGTAGATAGCATACCGCGTATAATGTCATCCAAACCCATATCAGCAATAGTTAGCATACCACGTATGTCATCCAAACCCAAATCAGCAGTAGATGGTATACAACGTATGTCATCCAAACCCACATCAGCAGTAGATAGCATACCACATATGTCATCCAAACCCGCATCAGCAGTAGATAGCATACCACGTATGTCATCCACACCCTCAACAGCAGTAGATAGCATGTCACGTATGTCATCCAAACCCTCCTCAGCAGTTACTGTAGATGGCATACCACGTCATTCAAACCCATCACCAGTTGGATGGCATACCACTATGTCATCTACACCACCAACATCAGCAGTAGATGGCATACCACGGATATCATCCAAACCCGCATCAGCAGTAGATAGCATACCATGTATGTCATCCAAACCCACATGCATCAGCAGTAGATACCATATAAGTATCATCCAAACCCACATTAGCAGTAGATTGCATACCACGTATGTCATCTAAACCTTCATCAGCAGTAGATGGCATACCACGGATATCATCCAAACCCACATTAGCAGTAGATTGCATACCACGTATGTCATCTAAACCTTCATCAGCAGTAGATGGCATACCACGTATGTCATCCAAACCCGCATCAGCAACAGATAGCATACCACGTATGTCATCCAAACCCATATCCGCAGTAGATAGCATACCATGTATACCCAACATCAATTAGATGCATATCACGGATGTCATCCACACCCTCATAAGCAGTAGATGGCATACCGTAAAACCCCGTCTACAAGGATATACCTAAGAAACGCCCTCAATAAAATTGGTTGCTTTTTGTATTTGGAGTTTGAGCAAATATATACTGGCACTGGGTGGCTATGCATTCCATCGAAGTATGTTGTAACACCAATCAATTGTATTGACATAATAACGACTGTTTCGTATATCAGGATCGTATAGCTCAATTGATAGAGCGTCAGACTTTGGAACTGAAGACATGCTGAAGAGAGCATGGTCCGGGCACCGGTTCCGTTTTTTTTCATTCTCGTTTAATTTTAACTTTTGACATGTTCTTTTTTATCTTTCTTCAAATCTACCTTTCTACTTTTAATATTAGGTGTTTTTTTTTTTTGGGTTTTTTTTTTTTTTTTTTTTTTTTTTTTTAGTGTTTTTTTTATAGTTTTTTTAGTAATTTTGTGGTTTTATAGAAACTAGTAAAAGCATTTATTCTAAATAATAGCGAAACCCACGGTTAGACAGATGTGTTGTAACTACTTGTCTGTCCTCTTCTTTGCAATAAAAACCTATGTTGCACCTTTGTGTCATCCCAATTCTTGAGGAATGGTAGGTAGGGTGCGTTTTTGGCTTAAGCACGATTTTGTTTCTACTTGAAATGAAATCAAAATAAATATTGTTCTGTTGCCACAATTGCAGTTTTTTCAATAAAAAAATAGATGAGGAATAATAATTATTCCATATTTGAATCTATTGTCCCATCAAGAATAGAGTGTCTTCAAAAACTTCAATCAATTCATCTGACAAAGGAAACTATTCTGGTCATTCAATTTTGTTTCGCTTGCACCTGTTATATCACAGGCGTTGGTAGAGAAGGCACACTTCTCTTGTCTTCACCGAAGTAGTGATGTAAACACTAACATGATTAATTACCATAGCTAGCAATGGACATACACTATTTTTTGTTCCACTTGAACCCATACTCATAGGCTATTCGCTGTCGATGTGACGTAATTAATCGGATTAACTACCATAGCAATTGATGAATACAATTTCGAATATATAGCCCTGCACTTCATCGTTCACGTGGCACCTATGCATTGAACCATAGTTGTCAAAGAAATGCTAATCACTCGCCATGTAAGATTAGTATTTATGAAAAGAGTGGTAGGCCTATTCAATCTATGTTTGGTGACATACGCGGGTGATTAGTGCAATCTGCTTGATGGTAGTTATTGCGATTATTACGTCACTTCGACAGCGAATTGTAGTATAGACGAATCCAACAAGCCAAGTGATGGTCAGAATTTATTCGGCCATTATACGCTGGTGAAGTTGCGTAATTAATCGGATTAATTACCATAGCAATAGGTGAAAACAATTTTGAACATATCGCGCTGCGCTACAAGCAGGTTACACTCATCACCTGTACTGTGTATGTCTGCAATCATAGATTGAATACAATACTGGTCTTTTCAAAGATACTAATCTTACAGGTGCAGCATGATATGGTTCAATGAAGAGGTACCGCCTGAACGTATCAGTGTATAACGCGGTATATTCAAAAATTGTTTACACCTATTGCTATGGTAGTTAATCCGATTATTACGTAACTTCGCCAGCGTATTGGAATAAAACAGGAGGATGTGAGTTCATAAGGGCAATGTCGGGGATTATAGGTCACAATCGATGTGGAGAGATGAGAGGTCCGACCAACAGCCATAGCGAATGGTTCATGTTCAACTAATTCCAGCGGACGGTCTGTGGCTAGTAAGGAATCGTCTTTGACCACATGCGCAGATCTGTCTCGTCAGGAAGATATTTAATATCCCGAATTTATAATAGGCCTATGCCTACCAGTTCCATCGTATAACCGATCTGCTAGAGAACATTTGTTACCATGTTTAATAAATTCGTATTTATCGTATAATAAAATGTAGCCAAATGTATATTATGTGTCACACGGTTTTCTGCTGAACCACTAGCAGGCTATGTTACCACATCTATGACAATGACAAAGGTGAATTTTGATGATTTTTACGATCGTCCGGATGAGCAAATCACTGAATGGGTCTTTAGTTCCTCCTCTCCTTATCCTGCCAATATTATATGAATCAAAGAAAAATAAAGAAAAAATAAAATTAAACAAGAAAAAAAGACAAAGAAAAGAAACAATAAAAGAAAAACAATAGAATAAATTAAACTAAATATGAAGAAAAAAATGATCACGAAAGGAGTCTTTAGAAAATGCAAGAAAATATAAATGAAAAGTTTGAACAATATTTTGTTTATAAAAGTTTGTGTGACCGTGATGAGGCTCGAACTCACCATCTTCCGATCTAAAGAACCAAAGTCTTATGCCTTGCCAAGTGAGCTATGCTCGTGAGATGCGAAATAAAGATAAAATAATACATTGTATACCTGCTTGTGTCGGTAAATGATTTGCTCAAATTCCATAATGATATAATATTGTGGAGGGCGCTAGCGTGAAATATGCTATCATCACAGACGCTACTATTCCTTATAGACGGGTTTCTACGGTATCCCGTATGTCATCCAACCCCATTATCAGTAGATGGCATACCCTGTATGTCATCCAACCCTGATCAGCAGTAGATAGCATACCATGTATGTCATCCAAACCCTCATCATCAGTAGATGGCATATCCCGTATGTCATTCAACCCCATTATCAGTAGATGGCATACCCTGCATGTCATCCAACCCTGATCAGCAGTAGATAGCATACCATGTATGTCATCCAAACCCACATCAGCAGTAGATGGCATACCACGTATGTCATTCAAACCCATTATCAGTAGATGGCATACCCCGTATGTCATCCAACCCTTATCAGCAGTAGATGGTATACCACGCATGTCATCCACATCCTCATCAGCAGTAGATAGCATACCAAGTATGTCATCCAAACCCTCATCAGCAGTTACTGTATAGATGGCATACCACGTATGTCATTCAAACCCATCACCAGTTGGATGGTATACGTATACCACTATGTCATCCACACCAGCATCAGCAGTATAGATGGCATACCACGGATGCCATCCAAACCCTCATTAGCAGTAGATGGCATACCGCGTATGTCATCCAAACCCTCATCAGCAGTAGATGGCACACCACGTATGTCATCCAAACCCACATCAGCAGTAGATAGCATACCACGTATGTCAAGCAAACCCATATCCGCAGTAGATAGTATACCACGTATGTCATCCAAATCCTACATAAGTTAGATGGCATACCACGGATGTCATCCACACACCCTCATCAGCAGTAGATGGCATACCACGTATGTCATCCAAACCCTCATCAGCAGTAGATAGCATACCACGTATGTCATCCAAACCCTCATCAGCAGTAGATGGCCTACCACGTATGTCATCCAAACTCACATCAGCAGTAGACGGCATACCACGTATGTCATCCAAACCCACATCAGCAGTAGATAGTATACCACGTATGTCATCCAAATCCTACATAAGTTAGATGGCATACCACGGATGTCATCCACACACCCTCATCAGCAGTAGATTGCGAACCACGTATGTCATCTAAACCTTCATCAGCAGTAGATGGCATACCACGTAGGTCATCCAAACCCGCATCAGCAGTAGATAGCATACCACGTATGTCATCCAAATCCTAAATAAATTAGATGGCATACCACGGATGTCATCCACACACCCTCATCAGCAGTAGATTGCATACCACGTATGTCATCTAAACCCTCATCAGCAGTAAATGGCATACCACGCAAGTCATCCAAACCCACATCAGCAGTAGATAGCATACCATGTATGTCATGCAAACCCATATCCGCAGTAGTAGATAGTTTACCACGTATGTCATCCAAACCCAACATCAATTAGATGCATATCACGGATGTCATCCACACCCTCATAAGCAGTAGATGGCAGACCACGTATGTCATCAGCAGTAGATGGCATATCCGCATACCACGTATGTCATCCAAACCCTCATCAGCAGTAAATGGCATACCACGTAAGTCATCCAAACCCACATCAGCAGTAGAGAGCATACCATATCATGTATGTCATGCAAACCCATATCCGCAGTAGATAGTTTACCACGTATGTCATCCAAACCCAACATCAATTAGATGCATATCACGGATGTCATCCACACCCTCATAAGCAGTAGATGGCATACCACGTATGTCATCCAAGCCCTCATCAGCAGTAGATGGCATACAACGCATGTCATCCAAACCCACATCATCAGCAGTAGATAGCATACCACGCATGTCATCCAAACCCACATTTGCTTGTAGCAGTTCACCCCGGCCTTCCCGCCCATGAAATTGATTCAGTAAATACCACAATTTATTTCGCAACATTATGCCACATGTAAGGCAAGATTGATGGACCCCAGCTTTCAGTCAGTCAGTCAGTCCAAATAGCTTTGTAAAAAAAAAAAAAAAATAAAGTGAACAGACCATGACTTTGGAGCTTTAAGGGTAAAAACTATACTAGGTTCAAGCATTAAATATAATTTAGCATCTGCCATGGGGTATTGTCGAAATCAAAATTTGCGCGTTCGAGCCCCACTATGTGAGCCAGTGTGTTGTGCCCTTGAGCAAGATAGCTTAATTCCCAACTGCTTCATTCTATCCAGGTGTAAAATGGGGAGCTGCTGAGGGTAATCACTAATCACAATCTAAGTCACTGAGAGTAGGCCTACCTGCGCATCAGTTGCGGACTTGGTGAAGCGGAAATGATTCTGATATATCCTAATGGCAGCAGAATAATTGTTGAAGTGTGCTGATATTTTTTTTATAACTGCCTGTCCAAAATGACGGGTAAGGGCCCATGCCGGGGCCATCGTGGATGGTTAAGACTGTACACTATAACCGGGACTATACCGTGTCATCCTCATATCCCGGCCTCATAAACTTCTTCTTCTTCTTTTTTTTTTTTTTTTTGATGAACTCTCTGCTGGGTGGCCCGCTGGGTGGTAAACTTTCCAGTGTGCTAGCGGACGTGAGCGAGCTTTCCTGTCTTTTCTTAACGTACCAATTTAGTCTCGTGCTAAATCCAACCGCACCTGTCGCTGCCTGTGTTGATTTTTTTGTTTGTTACTACGCCATCTATCGGCAGAAAAAAATTAGCAAACAAAATAATTTTTTGCCCAGGCCAGCGACAACATCCACCATGGCCGAAATTGAAGCAGCGAAAAATATAGTATAATTTACTTGTTTGTGTGATTTTTAATTCGACATCTGTTGTCTGATACTAGTGATATATATTTGTGGATAATTCTCTCACCATGGATCACCCAGCCGTAGAGAAAGAGTTCCGGGAAAAGCTCTTGCGATCTGTCAAAAAAGAGGTAAGCTTAAAGTTGTTGACAAGTCTTGTCATGTTTTCAGCGTACAGGTGGTCAGTTTCCAGTGACCTGTGGCATTATTTTAGAGGCCACGATTGAATGACATTATATGACCGATATCGGATTTAGCTCTTCACATAATTTGTCTTTCTAGTATGTGCACACAAATGTTGGTACCGTAATTGGTATCCAAATCATTAAATGCACCCGCAAATGCTTGCTGTGCGTTGATGTTGAAAATGATTTCATTCGAACAGCTGGTACATGCTGATGTAGACTGTACATAAAAATATTAATTGAGCATGTGCATATGTACTATATAACACAGACTTTATGTGACATGTAGTTACCACATTTTGCAGCCAAACTCACTTATATTTTTACATAGTCATACATGTAGAATATCATATGTGGTCATGTGTCATATGGTGGGGCACATTTGCGTTACAAGCACTGATTTTGATCATTTGCCCTCATTTTCACTAAAATTGATACATGTCTAAAACTATACATCTCACACCAACAAAACTATACATTTTTGGAAAGCTTATGTTCCAAGGAATCCAACAATGCAAAATTGATGTTGGTATACAGGGTGTGTAAGAAAATATATAGGGTGATATCATGAAAAAAATTAATTTGACTAGAAAATTGATAATTTATTGCATTTGCTACTGATATAGAATACCTCTAATGTAATCTAATTTTGTGGCAGGCAAAACTATGAGCTTTAATAAAATGTTTACTTTTGCTATGTTATGATTGACCAAAGTGGTGATACAGGGTGTGAAAATGTACGTAACTTTACACACCAAATGTTGGTTACATTTTTGAAAATATTTTCTTTAGAGTGTATCCTACATTTATTTTAACTGCATATTTGGATTCCTGGGGTAAAATGCTTTCCAAAAATGTATACTTTTCCTATCTTAGGGTGTATAATTCTCAAGATACAACAATTTAAAGCCAAAACGTGTGTTGTGACTGAAAATCCAGGCATTTGTGTGTAGAGAATAGGGAAAAATTGTGGGTCTTGTGACTTGCAGTTCTCAGTGAGCACTTGTAAACATGAAATAGATCAAATTAATAGTTGAATATGAATATTGAATGAACAAGCATTGATTTGAGATATGATTTGCATGTATAGCACAGAATTTGGCAATGATAAAATCTAAAATTCAAAAAGATATCATGTTTCCACAACATTTCTCATAGAGATTACACATACTCCTCTACCGCTTATCCTCTACCGCTTATCCTCCAGGTTTATCCTCGTTAACATTTTAATATTTTTCACTAATTAAATAAATGATAATTTCAAATTGTGAAACATATAATTGAAAAGTAGAATAATCAAGCTGTATAATGAGCCCAAACTTTATGCAATTGGACAAAGAACAGCTCTGTAACAACAAGTTAAATCTGAAAGAGGAGAGAAAAATGTAACGCCTCCCACTATTTTGGGGTCCCACCATATAACACATGACCATGTACCGTACCCGTACCGTATACAATTGTTAATTTATTTGTCATACATCATGTTTGTGTGACAGGGTCAGAAATTCTGCGAGAATCCATTCATTCTTGCAAAGATTCTAGCCAATAAAATTGCAAGAATCTTAATGGATTCCCATAAATATTTCAGTTTATCAAACAAAGTTTTATGGTGAGAATCCATGGATTCTTGCAAAATTACACTTGGACTTTTTGGAGAATCTAAAAGGAGTCTCGTACTTGGTTGCGAATTTCTGACCCTGGTGTGATGTGAAGGTCGATATGTCTGTGTCGTGTGAATATCTACACATGAAAAATTGAACTCCAATAATTTATTATAGTAAAACTGAACATACATTGTAACAACTGAGAAAACACAAATTAAAAAGCTTTTTAAACCTTTTATTTACCGCAGGCTTTGCCGTTTGAGGAGAGCTAAAATGATTGCTCCGCATCACTCCCCTCAAATAAAGAGCTTTTTACTCGCCTACCTTTGGTGTAACAATAATAACCACATACATGTATAAACAGTACATTCATACGACTCAGTACACCGGTCGATCTTACCGCTTCCGATGTTGATTAAGATACTTCTTGCATCGATCCCGAGATGCGGAAAACCAATAGTCATTTTGTCCCACATAAATGAATAAATAACAAAAACCCCCCCGATCCCCCGGTGGACTCACCCAAAAGGTGACGTCACACCATATGATCGTCCCTTATCCTCCTTGGTCTCCGACTGACACAGACGTGCCTATCGATTGTTCATAGCACTGTGTATCAATTACTCGACTAAAATGTAGATATATCGGTTGTAGTTTCACACCTTAGGTAAAACCAAACCGGTATTGTTCGGCTGAGGATAGTTTTGACGGCATTTTCTGGCGAAAGAGTGACAAAAAACGATCCAAAACTTAGCTACATATCGTGCCTCCGTTTGTATACGGGACACACGAGCAATTCAAAATGGCCGCTCGTTGACGCCATTCATTTTGTTTCCCACGTAAAACAACCATTGCAGCCTGTAAGTTACAATAGATGTTCGTACATACACATTGTATTTCATGTACGGTAGGTTATTGTTGCTATGTTAGGGTGATTACTCTATCGTTATGTCTTCATTACCGTCCGATAAGACGAGTTAATCAGATATTCATACGGTGGGGATTGGTAGGGACCCGCCTGACATTTTAGTAATAAAGTTAGCCAGTCCTTACTTTACCACTAACGTTAGCGACCAGCCTCCGTGCTCAGGTTTGCTTACTGGGCTTGAGTCGCGTGTTGGGGGGTAGTGCCCCTCCCTTTTCTCCTCGCTTCGCCTCGGCCCTGTCGGGCTTGCCCTTCCCTGGTGACGGAGCGGGACCCACACCCGCTCTGTTTCACCCACAGGGAGTGCTCACGATCTTCTAGATGTCTTTCTTTTGCTTAGGACTCTCCGAGTTCCAGCTTGACGATTGGGATAGGCTCCGCCATCGCCATAAGACGAAGAAGAAATCTACCAAGGGCACTGGTAAGGTCGACACGGTGGATTCTGCTGTGACAGCCCCTATGGGTCATGGCAGGTCTGCTTAAGGGGCTCCGGTCCCCGGACAAGCAGGCGGTTCCTTCGGGACTGCTAAGCGCCCAAAGGCTCAGCAGCCAGCGAAAGCACTGACTATACGCCGGAGCAAAGTAGCAGGCAGCAGAGCGGTAACCACCAGCGAAAACCCTGGCGGGTTTTGCAGCAGGAGGATACCAGTCGATACGGTAGATTCTGCTGTGACAGCCCCTATGGGTCATGGCAGGTCTGCTTAAGGGGCTCCGGTCCCCGGACAAGCAGGCGGTTCCTTCGGGACTGCTAAGCGCGTCCAAAGGCTCAGCAGCCAGCGAAAGCACTGACTATACGTCGGAGCAAAGTAGCAGGCAGCAGAGCGGTAACCACCAGCGAAAACCCTAGCGGGTTTTGTAGCAGGAGGATACCAGTCCTCTAGCGAAAATCCTCACGGGTTTTTAGCAGGAGGACACCCGTCTGTTGCAGGCATATCTACGGGCTCAAACAGCCACAGTAGTAGCCAGCGACGGGCAGCATACAAGGGTACCCCGGGCTTGCCTGGGTTGAAACCTAGCATGCATGGGTTCAGCAGAGACGATACCGCGGCTAACGCTGTGGGTGTAGTCTTAGCAGAACCAACTGGGGTTGTCACATGGCAGCGTTCCATTCAGGGAACGCAGTGTGGCGAGGGTACAGCGGTCCACAGTTGGGAACCCTCACGGGTACCCACGCTGATCCCGCACCGGTACCGCAGCCCCCGCCTTAGTCGCCACAGTCTCTGTGGCAACAAGGGGGGGGGGGAGGCGGTGCTGGTACTGCAGTACCATGGGGTTACCCTGGTGGCGGATCCTTTCAGGATCAGCTGCCGGCTGGGTATGCCCCGTGGTACCCGCCGCAGGGTGTTTCTTCCACGGCCTAGCACCGTGGCAAGTGTCGCCTAGCGATGGCCACGCAGTACCAACATCAGCTGTTGACCAGGCCAGCCGGCATGGGGCTAACCCAGATCTTGATCAGGGTAGGCCACGTGCTGCTAGCGCTAGGACGACGGCTGCGAGAGCATGCGGACCCAGTGGTGCCATGGCGGATACCTCAGGGTCTTGCGGGAGTACTCCCTCTTCTGCTGGCAGGTAGTCGGCGAGCCACACAGTGGTTATGCCTTCTTACCTGCTTTCAGATGCCCGCCCTCAGTTACCGTCATCATCGGAGCATGATACGGATACTGTGGGCGAGGGAAAGGAGTCGGAAGCTGAGTCCGTAGTGACATCACTACATTCTCCTTCCCCGCTGCCCCGCGAGGGAGCAACAGCACTGATCTTCCTCCGGACACCCCCTAAGGGGGAGTCCATGGAGGAGGACCAGGGATCCTTTCAGTAGGATGCTCAGCTGCTGCTTCCTCACAGGGGACGCCTGCACTCTCATTCCCGCAAACCTCACGGGTAGATATCGTAGGGCTGTCGAGCTCAGTAGAGCTATGACGCCGCTGCTTGCACGCTTCCTCTGCGTGTAACGCGGGAGGACCACGGACCTACCTGAGGGGATCAGAGGGGACCCAGATGTCGCCACGTGTATCACGCTCAGACAACATCTGAGCTCTTCCGCGAGGTGAGCCTATTAGCGGTGCTAACAGCTAGCCTCAACGAGAGCTCCATGGGCCTAGCCCATAGGGTGTCCACTCAGCGCCCGGGGGTGGGGCCTGCCACTCCAATCGCTCAACGCGATGGAAAGGCAGGGTCCTTTTTCTTTGGATGCTTCTGCGCCACGGTGGAGGACCGTGCAAAGAAGCTACCAACGGAGCACTCTGAAGAAGTCGGAAACTGCCCTTACCATGGGTAGGAGCTCCGACTTCAGCAGGCCGTGCACCACCAACAGTACCCGAGCCCACTACCTCTGCAGCACCCATTTCTGGGAGGCGCAAAGGTAGCACAGGAACAGCTGGCAAGCCCCAAGAAGAGCAAGCGCTCTTCCAAGGGAAGCTAGGCAGAGCATTCCTGGGGGCTCAGCGGTTTTTCCACAGGGGATCTCCCAGTGGATCGACCGCTATGGCTTTCACCCAGAGGTGGGAAACCATCTCTTTGAGCGCCTGGGTATGGTCAGTGGTGAGTGGGGGTTACAGACTGGCAACCCAGTCTCCCCACATTGCCTGCACATTTCAGAGGTCCACAGTAGTGCCGTCAGACGGCCCCCAGCGCCGGGCACTACTGACAGGGATCACACAGCTTCTCACGAAGCGGGCGATTGTCCCGGTCTACCCCCCGCTCTACGGGTGATCTTGGAGCCATTGGCTCCAAGGAAGACCGGCGACCGGCGACGGGAGCCCCATCCGGAACCGCAGGCGTTCTTCAGGCCCAAGAGGTTCAGAATGGGGACTCTCGCCTCGGTGCTAGCCTGCCCCATCAGGGGCATGGGAACAGCATCGCTAGATCTCTCGGACGCCTATCTGCATATGCCAATCGCCTCTCAAGATCGGAGGCATCTGCGCTTCTAGGTACAGGATCAAAATTACCAGTTTTGATACCGGCCATCTGGCCTGTCCATCTCTCCCAGGGTGTTTAACACTCTTGGTCAGAGCGGTGGCAGCGTACCTGAAGCACAGGGGTGTCAACATCAGTTGCTACCTGGACGTTTGGCTCATATACGGATGCACTCCACTGAAGACTACGGGTCTCATGGGGTTGATAGTCAGCAGCTCAAAAAAGTCCAGCGTGGTCCCGACGCAGACACCACTATTTGTAGGGGCCCAGATCACCCTCACGGAGGGGTTCGCGGTGCTCTCACCCGAGCGGGTGACGAACATGGTGCGGTGTGCCTGACTCTTGGCCGAGTCTCGGGCAAAACCCGCTGTGGCATGGATGAAGGTGGTAGGCCTAATGGCCAGTATGGTAGACCTCGTACTGTACTGCCGCTTTCTACGTTAGGCTTACCCAACTACACCTTCTAGCCTGCTTGCAGGCCCAGTCGTCACCCAATATCGCTCGCGGTTCCGTTGTCGGAGATCGCGCGAGAGAACTCTGGTGGTGGACCCATCAGCCCAATTTGACCCAGGGTGTCAGGTTTCCTGCACCCCGGTATGTCACGTGGTGACGACCATAGCGCCAAAACGGGGCTGGGGGTCCACATCCACGGAGACTCCGTCTCGGGCCTATGGGGCCATAGAGACAGAGTTTCACATCAACCTCCCTCGCTTACGAGGAGGTGATCGTGGAATCACATACCGTTGTCCTGACGGATAACACAACCGTGGTAGCCTACCCCAACAGACAAGGGGACTCCGGGCCACCACGATTGAGCCTGCATGCACGACACCTGATAGGGTGGTGCAAGTTCAGGCAGATTCCGATGAGAACGATACACATCGCGGGCGTCACCAGCATCCTCGCGCACAATCTGTCACGAGGAAGGGTGTCGGGACCAGCAGAATGGTCCCTTGCTCCATGCAGGTCGCTCAGACGATCTTCAAGGGGATGTACCACCCCTCGAAAGATCTGTTCGCATCTCATCGCAATCATCCACTGCCGGTGTACTGCTCAAGGGTCGCGGACCCCCAAGCATTCACCGTGGACGCTCTGTCCATAGACTGGGGAGGGATGACAGCTTACATGTATGCAGTCCCTCCGATCTCACTACTCATGAGGGTGGTGGCCAAGATCGGGTGGGAAGACTGCATTGTCATTCTGCTAGCGGCAAGGCCGCTGGCACTCCCCGAGGTACCAGATCTACTCCGGATGCCCGGAGCGGAGGTACCCAGTCTATCACTAGAGCACCTGCAGTTAGCTGCATGGCCCTTACCAGGAACGCGCAGCGCGAGGGATACTTTTCATCAGAAGCTGTTTTTCTCATCGCCGGGCTAGACGGAAGTCTACCCTCCGTGACGTATAGCCAGAGTCTGGCTCCATACTACGCTTGGTGCAATGAGACAAATAGCTCTCCCGCTAGAGCCTCTGTGCTGCTAGTTCCGGAGTTTCTGACAGAAAAGTTCCAAGCAAGACTTCAGCGGGCCACTGGGGCCAGCTATAAGTCAGCTGTCCTCTCCATTCACCGAGGTTTCGAGACGGGTCGACTATCATAGCCGATGGTTACCTTATTAGTCTACGCCTCGACGGTATGTTCAACGAGTGTCTACCAAAAAGGAAAGTGATCCTCCTAAGGGGTCCCAACACAGTCTTAGATTACTTTAAGGGTCACCTTTTGACCTTCCGTCCAAAGCGGCGCTTAAATACGTAACTCTCAAGATGGCTTTCCGGTTTGGCGTTGGCTTCGGGACGGCGGTGCTGAGTTGCACACGGTCTCGAGGTTAGCTTCCGTGTTCACAAACACTGGAGCGACACTGTTTCGGGCGCTCTGTTCTCGTGACTACTGAACGGGCGCGGTGCATACCGACATTCGTCCCTCTCCAATCCCCAGGGTTGGGCAAGGTTCGCTGAAGCCAAAGATAGGCTGGGGTGTCCGATAAGGCGCTGCAGCACTATTTCTTCCGAACACAAGCCTTGCGAGGGACTCACGACCGCATTCATCACCCTTACAGAGCCTTTCGGTCCAGCCGCTGTCGCAATGGCTGGTCCAGGTGTTGGTGGGGTCCGGGGATCGCGAAGGTTTCGCGTCCCACGACCCACTCGACACGAGCTATCTCATCATCTTGGGTATACCGCTCGGTTGTCCCTTGAGGAGATCTAGCAGGCGGTGTCCCGGAAGCCACCTTCGCCCTTCTCTACGATACTTCCGCTTACGTTAGTAATCAGAGACGGGCGGAGGTTTACCGACATTGTTCGGCGATCATAATACGGTGGTGTACGGGTACCAGGTTTTCAGACTATACAGAATACTCAGCATGGTAAGAACCAGTGTCGCTATTCTTAACCACCAAACTTATTAAGTAAGGAGGTTTATGTCTGTGATCGCGTGGTCTTTTTTGTTTCTCGACCGCTGGGGGAAAATATTTTCTGACCTCGCGAAAACCATCGTTACCGCCTCCCGATCCCTGATCAGATGCTGACCAATCTTGTACCTCCATCCGTCGGTTACTTGCTAGATCGATCTTTCAGATGTTGATGCAAGAAGTATCTTAATCAACATCGGAACGGTAAGATCGACCGGTGTACTGAGTCTAGTCCCAAACAGAAATGTTTGGTAGACTCATAACCGTCGCGATCTTACCTTTCCGATGTTGATTATCCCGACCCCGCCACCCCTACAAGTTTGGTCCGGTAGGGGATCCCAAGTCGGATAAGGGATTTATCATATGGTGTGACGTCACCTTTTGGGTGAGTCCACCGGGGATCGGGGGTTTTTGTTATTTATTCATTTATGTGGGACAAAATGACTATTGGTTTTTCCGCATCTCGGGATCGATGCAAGAAGTATCTTAATCAACATCGGAAGGTAAGATCGCACCGGTTATGAGTCTACCAAACATTTCTGTTTGGGACTAATACGCGTTATATAACAGTATGCGTGATTGGTCGATAGGCGGTCATAAACAACGTTTATGCCCTGCTTTCTGGTCGTTTTAAACAAGCCGCGTCAGAACCGATGGATGCTCGCGAGTAGGATATACGCGCGTATACTCGCGAGCTATTTACGCAAAGCGCGAATGATGTACGCGATGTTCGAGTGCGTCTAAACACGGTGGACTGAGCAAGTAAACGTTTTCTTACAATTGGCAATGGAAAAACTTTTAAAAAGGATAAGAAATTGGTAGTTTTTAGTCTAAAATGACGATATTTTTTAGTTGTGGAGGAAAATAACAGCACGCAGAATGTTACGTATGTAACATAAACAATCGTTTAGTCATGAAAATATATGAATGAACCCCTAATGTATACAGTAAAAATGCTCTACTGTAGCTCACTCAAGGAGAGGATAAAAAAGCTCCCCTGCAAATTTCAAACGGCAAAGCCTGATTACCGGTACCGTGAGGCCTACCGTACCAGTCTGAAATGTCAAATTAAATTAAATAAAGTTTTAGGAACCTTTGTTTTTAGTTTGGACGCCCTGTTTTCAGGGTTAAAGTGGTCCAAATAGCTTCCACTAGACCCCCTGCTTTAACCAGGCACCGCTAACCCTGGTTTTGAGATCACCATGGGCCTATAATTTTATCCATGCCCCGAACAAAAAGTAGTCAATATTAATAGGTTTAAATTAATGTATACCAAATCTGAATATTCTTGTCATCTGCTTGGTTTTAAAGAGCATCGATTTTGGGATGAGAACTTGATAGTTTTAATGCAAACGGCACAGATTACAATCTACGATTTCCGCATAATTATAGCGTGTGAAAACATTAATGTGTGCGTAATTAATATAATTTTACGCTGTGAACAAAGCACACACAGAACTATGCCTGGGGCATAGTTACTTTTGCGGACATACATGTACATAGGCAAAACTATGCCCGCACTTTAAGCCAATGAGATGGCGGGAATCTTTAGATGAGGCATATAAATTACACTAGCCCCATCATTTTTCTAACGGTATAATAAAAAATCATTCAGGTTAGAGATTAAACCGGAATATTCCTGCTCACCTTGATTTTCTACTGCTCTAAATACCAGATAAATACCCGATGCCGCTGATGTCATTTGCATATTTGCCAGTTGTCATCCCCCACATTGTGATTAAACTTTTCAAAGCTTCAGTACCGGTAAGTCCCTGCACTGTGGTGAACCGGAATACGGAGACTGTGGTTTTCTATCAATTGACGAAAGCCGGCTCTCCTCTCCGGAAAAAATCCTAGTTTTAAAAGAAAGATAAATGCCGGCGAACTAGCGGAGAAAATTTAGCCGGCATTTGCGGCCAAATACCAGAGGACAGCATTTTCTACTGGTAATCTTTAATCCCCAAACCGGATAAAAGCTGGCTTTTTACTCCAATAGAAAAACACTGTATGACATGATATCAGTTTTTGGCTTTCTATGGCTAAAATAATTATATACATTAGGCCAGTGTTCGAAATAAGCACTTATCCTCTTGTCCTTTTGTCCTTTTTTGGTGTAAAACCCCTATTTGGTCCTCTTTTGCAATGTACACAATGTTACCTGGAAAAACAGGAGGTCTTTGTTTTTCTGGTAGGTAAGGCCCCTATACTGATCACAAAACTTTCCTTAGCGCTTCTTGTATGACTATAATAACAAGGCTATAGAACTTCATTATTACCGGTATTTAACTAATAACTGAAATTTTAGAAAATAAAAAGAAAATTTTAGAATCTTCCAAAAAGGAAGCGGAAGTGGATGCTAAACTTATTTGTTTTACTCTGCCTTATAAACTGACATGGTTTATGAAATATTAAATTAAATCGGATTATTAAATATGATAAAACTGTACTGGTACACATTATTTTCCTAGATGTATTTCCCAGGTATGACTAGATACATATGCCACCTGCTGTCACAGCCTGTATTTTTACAACTCTTTATTTTTATGCGCCCTATTACACAGCAACCAACCAGAGGTGTGAAAATAAAACCTGTTACATTTGTAATATTTTGCTATGGAATCTAGGTGCCTACAAATTACACATCCAGGACAGTGACCTTGATCTGCATGCACTAATGACACAAAACTAATCAATGCTTTGAACGACCCCAATACCCGCGAATAAAACACTTTTTAAAACATAAGCTTGTGTTGTGTTGGTATTTATATGCACCGGCCACAGCGAATCGTGAGCTGAGAGCAGGCACAATTAATATTGTAAATACCGTATTGGTCCGAGTATAGTCCCACCCGTTTTTTAGGTGTTTTAGGTTTTGGAGTGTCCCTGGACCTAGACCTAGACTAGAAGTTAGGATCATTCATGGTTGACCTAAAAAAGAAAATTTAAAAAAAATTCAAGATGTTTTGTATTTTTAATATGAAAATTGATAATTTGTATTCATGTCATACTCTATTGTCTCGAGACAGCAGGAAAGCACAACAACGCAAAGAATAGACTCCGCATTGCCCCCACGATCATGAGGACCATTTAATACACATAAGCTTATTTATAATAATTTCACAATCTCATAGAAATTAAGACTATATTGAGATAATAACAGATTTCATATCAATTAAACAAATTATATACATTGAGATGATTAATTGCAGCAAGCATTTGGAATTATTTATCATCTTCATATAAATCAATAAATACACAAATTATTGGAAAAATGTGTACAAGCCAACCATACAGGCTGGACAAACAAAAGTTGACTTCTGAATCACATTTAACCAAATTTCATCTTAAGCAAATCTTAAGCATATCTTAAACAGATACATCTTTGGATCAAACAGAGGATTGGATTGGAAAACAGCATTTTTAACCGCAATTAAATAATTAGAAATCTCCAAAAGAATAAACAATGCCAACACTAGCAAACGAACATTTTGTATTCAGCAAGATACGGCATCAATGCTTAAACCATTTACTGATATAATCCACTGGTATTGACAACCAAGTAAATAAAGATACTCCAAATAAGCAACAAAGCATTTATAACCCTGGTATAAAAAACGCAGCAGAAAGGGAGGAAAGCATGAAGGCAACCAATAGCCCACTATAAAACGCAGTAGAAAGTGGAGACAATCTACCGACGAGATTCTTCAGGTTTCAAGAAACTCCGTAACACATTCAAACACCATAAAACGCAGTAGAAAGTGGAGACAATCTACAGACGAGATTCTTCAGGTTTTGAAGAAAATCCTTAACACATCCAGGCACCATTAAACGCAGTAGAAAGTGGAGACAATCTACTGACGAGATTCTTCAGGTTTCGGAGAAATTCCGTAACACATTCAAACACCATAAAACGCAGTAGAAAGTGGAGACAATCTACAGACGAGATTCTTCAGGTTTTGAAGAAAATCCTTAACACATCCAAGCACCATAAAACGCAGTAGAAAGTGGAGACAATCTACCATCGACGAGATTCTTCAGGTTTTGAAGAAACTCCATAACACATTCAAACACCATAAAACGCAGTAGAAAGTGGAGACAATCTACAGACGAGATTCTTCAGGTTTCAAGAAACTCCGTAACACATTCAAACACCATAAAACGCAGTAGAAAGTGGAGACAATCTACAGACGAGATTCTTCAGGTTTTGAAGAAAATCCTTAACACATCCAGGCACCATTAAACGCAGTAGAAAGTGGAGACAATCTACAGACGAGATTCTTCAGGTTTTGAAGAAAATCCTTAACACATCCAGGCACCATTAAACGCAGTAGAAAGTGGAGACAATCTACTGACGAGATTCTTCAGGTTTCAAGAAACTCCGTAACACATTCAAACACCATAAAACGCAGTAGAAAGTGGAGACAATCTACAGACGAGATTCTTCAGGTTTTGAAGAAAATCCTTAACACATCCAAGCACCATAAAACGCAGTAGAAAGTGGAGACAATCTACCGACGAGATTCTTCAGGTTTTGAAGAAACTCCATAACACATTCAAACACCATAAAACGCAGTAGAAAGTGGAGACAATCTACAGACGAGATTCTTCAGGTTTCAAGAAACTCCGTAACACATTCAAACACCATAAAACGCAGTAGAAAGTGGAGACAATCTACAGACGAGATTCTTCAGGTTTTGAAGAAAATCCTTAACACATCCAGGCACCATTAAACGCAGTAGAAAGTGGAGACAATCTACTGACGAGATTCTTCAGGTTTCAAGAAACTCCGTAACACATTCAAACACCATAAAACGCAGTAGAAAGTGGAGACAATCTACAGACGAGATTCTTCAGGTTTTGAAGAAAATCCTTAACACATCCAAGCACCATAAAACGCAGTAGAAAGTGGAGACAATCTACCGACGAGATTCTTCAGGTTTTGAAGAAACTCCATAACACATTCAAACACCATAAAACGCAGTAGAAAGTGGAGACAATCTACAGACGAGATTCTTCAGGTTTCAAGAAACTCCGTAACACATTCAAACACCATAAAACGCAGTAGAAAGTGGAGACAATCTACAGACGAGATTCTTCAGGTTTTGAAGAAAATCCTTAACACATCCAGGCACCATTAAACGCGCGGTAGAAAGTGGAGACAATCTACAGACGAGATTCTTCAGGTTTTGAAGAAAATCCTTAACACATCCAGGCACCATTAAACGCAGTAGAAAGTGGAGACAATCTACTGACGAGATTCTTCAGGTTTCAAGAAACTCCGTAACACATTCAAACACCATAAAACGCAGTAGAAAGTGGAGACAATCTACAGACGCGATTCTTCAGGTTTTGAAGAAAATCCTTAACACATCCAAGCACCATAAAACGCAGTAGAAAGTGGAGACAATCTACCGACGAGATTCTTCAGGTTTTGAAGAAACTCCATAACACATTCAAACACCATAAAACGCAGTAGAAAGTGGAGACAATCTACAGACGAGATTCTTCAGGTTTCGAAGACACTCCGTAACACATTCAAACACCATAAAACGCAGTAGAAAGTGGAGACAATCTACAGACGAGATTCTTCAGGTTTTGAAGAAAATCCTTAACACATCCAGGCACCATTAAACGCAGTAGAAAGTGGAGACAATCTACTGACGAGATTCTTCAGGTTTCAAGAAACTCCGTAACACATTCAAACACCATAAAACGCGGTAGAAAGTGGAGACAATCTACAGACGAGATTCTTCAGGTTTTGAAGAAAATCCTTAACACATCCAAGCACCATAAAACGCAGTAGAAAGTGGAGACAATCTACCGACGAGATTCTTCAGGTTTTGAAGAAACTCCATAACACATTCAAACACCATAAAACGCAGTAGAAAGTGGAGACAATCTACAGACGAGATTCTTCAGGTTTCGAAGAAACTCCGTAACACATTTAAACACCATAAAACGCAGTAGAAAGTGGAGACAATCTACAGACGAGATTCTTCAGGTTTTGAAGAAACTCCATACAAAGCATTCATTCCCCTTCTATAAAACGCAGTAGAAAGTGGAGACAATTTACTAATGATATTCTTCAAGATTTCAAGAAATTCCATACAAAGCCTCTATTTTTAAGCATAAAGCAGCATATTTGGACATACCATTTTATTGGAGTATCTTTAACCATATTTAGTTACTGAATCACCCTTCCAGCTTTTGGGAGGGTGGGTGGGATTTTGGTCCATCAAGATCGAAGGAACAATTGCAAGTGCATCACTAGGAGAACTATGGACATAACAAAGGAATTAACAATAAGACGGGAGACCTGAATGGCTGCACACCACTAAAGTGACAGCTGACTGGACAGAAAAACTGAGCTTGTTGCTATAACAACATAACAACAACCCCTAAATTAAAACTGACTTGACCAGGAGACCAAAACACTTTAAGTGTACTTGAGAATGCTCAAGTGGGAATAAGAGGATAAGCCTCTACACCTAGATGCACATGACAGCCTAATGTCCCCTGCTGCTGAGACAATCTAGTTTTTAAAAGATTTGCAACTTTAAAAAACGGAATTAATGATTTCAAAATGCATTGAATTTGATTTTTTTTTTTTACAATTTCTGGAATTTTTTCAAAAATGGGGGGTGGGACTATAGGCCTACTCGAACGTGGGACTATACTCGGACGAATATGGTAATTGTGAATCTTTTTTCAATTACTCTACTTGTACAAAATGCAGTGGTATCCTATACTAATACAAAACTCGGAAAAACTCCACGAATATTATTTTTTGGAGAAAATTGGAGAACGTACGTTGAACCCTGGCTTTCCACCTCATGTCAACCTGATGATTGAATTCTTTCCTCCCCGAACAATCTGTCAAAAACCCACCCTGGATAAACGACAGAGGTAAAAACATTTTGACATACACATTAAAAATTTTTGGATTTAACAAATATTTTTGGAAAAAAATGTGTGCTGCGTGGTGCAACCAACCTGAAGTGACTACCAAACACTAACATGCCCCGGCGCACACCCAAGTCATTCATTATGATGTAACGTGATGAAAATAAATTTGCTGAGGGCGCTCAAACGGACATGTATATTTTCATTACCTGCACATACTCACCCAAATAAGGGGGCTATCATTTTCTTTGGAAAGGGAGGTCCCAAGTTGGCATCAATAAAATTGCGAACCCCCCCGCTATTTGGGCAACCAAAATATTATGACCTCCCCCCCACCCCATCTTCGAAGGATCTACACAGGCTTAAATTGTATTGAAAATGAAATCAGTCTTTTTGAACAAAATAAACACACTATATGGTCATCTTGTGACTCCCTACATTTCAGTCATCAAAAATTTTATGACCCCCCCTTTTCTTTCTAAAAATCTATGACCCCTATATTTTGGACCCCCCCTTCCGAAGAAAATGAAACCCCTAATAAGTACTGTGCTTTGGTTCTTTGCATGACAAACAGGCCAGTTATTTTTGTAAGAAGGGGCAAAGCCAGACTTTGCTAGCGTGAAGCTAGAGCTTCAATGGGTGGGGTGCATGGGCCTGTCTTAGAGCCTAGAGCCCCTGCTGGGGAAAGGCCCAGTGGAGTGGAGGTCCAGGGGGCAATTTTGACAGTTAATTTTAAGCTAGGACTTGGAAACAGCAATTTCTGTCACTGAGACAAACTTTTTTTTGGGGAGGGGGGGGGGGGGCATTTCTTTAAACATTACCCCTGGCCCCATTGCTTCAGGCCTGCATACAAACAGTTTATGTCCATATTTTGAGACAGGTGTACAAGAAAATAAATTTTAAAGTGGATGCACACAGGTTGCCAATATCGACAAATATATGCCTACATAGCCCAGCTACCCGTGTGCTTGAATCCGGACCCGTATGCTTGAATGCATAAATCGGGACCTATAATATTTGATGTTGATTATTGGATCCTACTTAATGATTATTGATTATTTATTATTGATTGCAGGTAAAACAGATCATGGAGGAGGCTGTCACCAGGAAATTTGTCCATGAAGACAGTGGAAGCATTATCTCACTTTGTGGTATGTTGTTTAGTTTTTTCCTTTCATGTTCAGTCGTAAAACACAATTTGTCATACTTTGGTGGGGCACTAACTTGTGACCAGACGGGTGTCTTCTGGAAAATCACAATCAAAATTTGAATGTTTTTTATATTAGAATAGCAATACTTGAGATACATTGTTTTCAAACCATGGGTACTCGATTAAACCAACCAATCATGATGAACAGGATAGCGCGAGCTCAAAAACATGAATGGTCCAAATGATTTTTTCCGGACTCTTTAAGCCCTGCAAAACCCTTGCAATTTTAGCAGTCCAATGAGAGTTTTAAGGGGTCCATTGATTTAGCATACTTGGAAGATTTTGTGAGTTTTCTGTGTCATAATTGGTCCTTTTTTTGTATTGACAATGACAAATTTTTATTATGAGCAACTCTGCAAAGGATTTGTAAACATAATTTTAAAAGCTTTTGTGCATCGTAAAATTTAAGGGGTCCTTGCAGTTTTGATCGGACCAGTGGGTCAATTTCAACTTGTTATTTTAAACGGGTCCAAACTGTCCAAAACCAAAAAAGTAAGCGGTCCCAGGATGCGCACTTGAACAGACGCGCAAAAATGTGACCCCTGCTAATGAATGCCAGACAAGTGCTAACAGGGCATAATTTAGTGATCAGATTTTGCGTAGCAAAAGTGCTATGCAAAATTCTACTTGTATAGCAGTTTCTCAAGTTTGAGTAGCAGATTTAATTCTCCCGATTTTAGGAATATTTTAAAAGTTTTCCTAAAAATATATCTAGAAACAAACCGCAAAATTCAAGAACAAAGATGGCCGCTTTCATAGCGATCCTGTGTGCACACACGGCAAAATACAAGGCAAAATACTGCCAAAATTATGACCCCTGAAGGCAAATAACACGAAAACATGGTAAATAAGTAACACAAACTTAATTTTGTTGCATGCACATATCAATTTATTAGCTCTTATTGACAACAAGGTGAGTTTATAGTATGTCATGTTTTGTAAGTGGTAAAATTTTGCATCGCAAAATATGCGATGCATCGAAAATAATGAATCGCAAGTGACCTAGATTGAGTAGCAAAATGCGATGCGATACCGACTAAATTATGCCCTGAGTGCTAATAACCTGCGTCCAACATCAGGGGTTAGAAATAGAATTTCAATGACAGTCTGTGAAACGATTGTTTAGAGATTTAACATCGAATCTTATATTTAAAAAGATAAAATGATTTGCAACTTGAATCAAAGTTGATTCTTTTGATACACTAACCAAATTATGATTCCCACAAATTCCCTGACAAGAATCACAGTTGATTCTTTGTGATTCATGCAATATATGTGACAGCTTTTTATGAATTGAAAAAAATTTAAAAAAACATCGCGAGATATCACATATATCACTCTGATCTCATTTCAATAGAGAGACATTTTAATTAACTGTCTTTGCATCATATCTGAAATAGTAATTTGTTATTGCACAGTCAAGCATAGACAAATTGACCTGTTTTATGAAATGGTGGTCATTTCATTTCACCGGTATAATATCCCATAATGCATAGCATGGCGATCACATTACGTCAGCAATCTTGTCTGTGTCCTTGTCTTGCTGTCATGGCATGGATGAACAATTATGCTAAGAATTATGGGGACTGATAGAGGAGATAGTCAACTTCAATAAGTGTGAATTACTCATGTTAGGTATGACATCATGCTTGATGTAGTGACGTTATGTGACATAATGTTTGTGTAGACCTCTACGTATACTCCTGGTTCAAGAAAAACACAGCGCAATTTTATTTTGGGATTAAATTAAAAAAATATTATGCTGTTTGGCCAAATGAATTCAATATTCTCTATAATTATACCCCCCTCTGATAAATACCCACCATTGTTTTGGTTTTTTTCAACCAAATTGTTCCTGAAATACTGGCAAATACCATAACAGTACCTGTAATTTCAAACATACGATCGCCGATTTCACGATATATACATGTGTGCGATCATTGAACATCGAGTACAGTAGACATTTTTTTAATTGTTTGTGCAGTGCCAATAAAAATTTTAAAAAGATTTTTTTTCAATTTCGGTACTCGATTTACCCGCCGAAAAATGTTTCAGGTATGCGGTACAAAATTACTCGAAAATCCCTGCCTTAGTGGGAAGTTACATGTAGAAATTTAGATATGAGACCTGTATTACAGACACATGTGATGAGGCAGATGTTTTAAATCAAAACAGACGATTAGTCCACAAAAGGGAGCAATTTTACTTTTGTGCAATTAAGTAATTAAGCCGAACAAGCCGAGCAAGAGTAATTAAGCCGAACAAGTGAAATTCCTCTAAAGTGAGGAAAAATGTCATCCCTGGGAATAAGAGAGAACAGATGATCATGAGGAAGAGATAAGAACCTATCAGAAAAATATTAGAAATTAAAATCAGAAAGGCTGTGGTTTTAAAAATAGCATAAAATTGGGGAAAACAGTGTTTTGCTCAGGAAATGTCAGTTTTAATGTTTGCAATGAAATAATAATGGGATGCCCTTAAAATCTAGACCTGCCTCTATAGTACATGTATGCACTTGAATGCACAGGGCATTTATTTGGCCAAATTTGTACCTGGGTAGTATACACAGTACGCTGTTGTGGAAATGATAACATTCTTTTAGTGCTGTCTACTGAAGATACAAGAGAAGATCATTGTTCAAGGTCATGTTGAAGGACATGGCAGAAGAGGTAGACAGAAGACACGTTGGACAGATGGAATCAAAGAGTGTACGACATGGTCTCAGATTTGAAGCAGGTTTCACTGCCAAAGTGTGTAAAAATTCACCCCAGAGTGAAAATAGCTATGTTTAATTTCTAAGGTGTCTTTTCTAGGGTAAAATTGTTTGTAGAACATGATTTTTTTGTCAAAACGCGTGCATCGTACATCGTTTTGCTACAAAATGTTGATTTGTGGCCGATTTTGCCCGAAAAACGCACTTTTTGAGTGACAAAAATTTTCACATGCCAACTTTGTATACTCATAGAGTCTACAATATACATAGATATGGCCCTTTAAAATGTTAACATATCAGCTGAGGGTACTATTTGATGGATTCAGGTATTTGTTTTGTGATTGACTTAATCATTTGCACGCCAGAATCATTCAAATATGACATGCCTCGTGACAATTGACATGCCAAAATAAGCCGTTTTGCGGCAAAACAATTGATTTGAAAAATCATAACTCTTGATAGGAAGGTGCTACAGTGATGGTTGACCTACCAGTCTATGCAGTATTTAATGGGCTTTCATTTGATACCTAACTTTTTTCATTGTAACTAAGGGAAAGACTTGCAAAATGTAAAAATGTTTCCCCTACCCCTTAAAATTTTGATGTGTGTAAAAATTCCCGCCATTTATAAAAATCAGGATTACAAGAAAACTACAAGAGCTATAGGCTTGAAAAACTAATCACTTATGCACAGTATAAGTTCCTACTTGGGTATAACATTAATATTTTTCCATTCCTTCTCAATTTTCTTTTCTAATTTTTTTATCAATTTGTGACATCTGTAAATTACGTAAAATTTGGCATTTCGAAAAATCGCAAAAAAAAAAATATGAGGGCGGCATGTTTAAAAAACTAATCAGTTATTCCCATGATACAGTACTACAGGGATATAGTACCAAACTTGTGCTAAAATGCATATTTTTTTAGTTCTAATTTTTTATCAAATTGACTCGCCACCCCATTTTTGAGCAAAATCGGCAACAATTGGTACCTGTAATATTGCGCAATCATGTGACCTATATTCAATGTCTGTGCATCAATCAGATGTCAGACTTGCACTACAACATGATGTGAGCCTTGCAGAGCCTTTATAAGTGTGCCAATAGAGTTCAAATATGTTGTGATGATGTTGTCACTTATTGATCTCATATTTTTATTTCCGTCAAAAGCATATGCCTCTACTGTAATGCTCATATCAGGAAAACAATGACAGATTTTGCATTTCTGACTTCAGAAAAACTAATCAGTTATTCCCATGATACAGTACTACAGGGATATGGTATCAAACTTGTGCTAAAATGCATATTTTTTTAGTTCTAATTTTTTTATCAAATTGACTCGCCACCCCATTTTTGAGCAAAATCAGCAACAATTAGTACCTGTAATATTGCGCAATCATGTGACCTATATTCAATGTGTGTGCACCAATCAGATGTCAGACTTGCACTACAACATGATGTGAGCCTTGCAGAGCCTTTATAAGTGTGCCAATAGAGTTCAAATATGTTGTGATGATGTTGTCACTTATTGATCTCATATTTTTATTTCCGTCAAAAGCATATGCCTCTACTGTAATGCTCATATCAGGAAAACAATGACAGATTGTGCATTTCTGACTTCAGAAATGAATTCTGCACAAAATTTCAGTCTAGAAAACATATTTAAAACAATAGTTTTTGAAACTTTATATTTTGCCATTTTTGGCAGTCAAACCTGCTTCAAATCTGAAACAGTGTCGTACAGGACTATCTCTTACTGACCGAAATAGCTGGAATGACATCATCAAAAGGGTCACAACGGGTCAGTCATGACTAAGGCAGTGACTCAAGCCCGGATATTCGGGTACCTGCCCGTTTTTTCCCTACCCGGATACAAATTCCATTTACGGATTACCCGAATTAAACCTAAAAAAAAAAAAATTGATTTTTGCACATTGTTTTGTAATTTTAATATGAAAATTCAAATTCAATGCATTTTGATATCATTAATAGAGTATGACATGAAAACTATGTATCAATTTTCATATTAAAATTACAAAACAATGTGCAAAATTCAATTTTTTTTTTTTTTTTTTTTTTTGCAATTTGGTACCCGGTTACCCGCCTGAAATTTACCTCGGTACCCGAATACGTCATTACCCGATAGGTCACAGCCTTAGTCATGACCCATAGGACGACGATGACTGAAGATACAAAATGTACATCTCAACATTTTTCTCAGTCCACATGCTGCATGTCATCTTCTAATCAGATTAAAATTACAAAATAAAAATGGGATGCCCTTAAAATCTAGACCTGTCTCTATAGTATTAGGCACTTGACTGCACAGGGCATTTAGCGTAGTCGTCAGCGACAACCTGTAAAGTGTGCTGAGGCTTGTGGATGAACGTCTAGGTGTTGTGCCTGTGTGCAGCACACTATAAATCACTGCGCTTTGTTTTTTCTTTTTTTTTTGCCAAATTTGTATGGATGTAGTACTGTATACTAGTACACTGTTGGAAATGATAATTCTTTTAGTGCTGTCTACTGAAGATATACATTGTGTACATCTCTCCATTTTTCTCAAATTCTAAAAGATATGTGTACATTGCATACTCTGGAGGATGTTGTTGCTGTTGTAAATAAAAGAGAGCAATTAGGCCTTTGATTGGTGTAACATAAAAGAAAATTAGGGTAGGTAAGTCAGATTTTTTAAAATACTTTTTTAGCTGTAAATTGCATTCGATAAAGGCATTGGAACTTCTTTTTCTTCTTCTTTTTTTTTTAAATTTGTTTAAATTTTTAAATTTCATTATTTTTTTTATTATTTTTTTTGCACAAAAAAAAAAATCGGGTTACGCCAATCAAACAATATTTTTGAGGCCTTAGCGAGTAACAAATTAAATGTGACAAACCCATCTAGCATTTATAACCCTCATTTTTTTCAGGGATTACTGTGGCAAAGTTTCTGAAATTAAATTGAATGATATTTTATTTTTAAAGGTAAAAACAATACGTAATTTCTACAAGGTAATATACAGGGATGTAAGTTTTCGGTATTTTTACAGAATTCAGGTTAGTCCAGATTTACGCAATTTCTTTTATTTTCAGCCCATTTTGGGGTTTTTTAGCCCTAATTTACGCGCTTTTTTCCCAATTTTCCGTATTTTTTCTTCAGGCTTACTTACATCACTGAATATACACAAGAAAATAAATCAGAAGTAAACTAAATTTATCATAAATAGAATTATAAAAATAGCAATAATTATTTTTTTCTAAATGCTCATCTGTGTTCTAAAATGCATAATAACTCCATTCAGTAATTGTCCCCACTGAATTAAAATAGACTGGACATCATCAACAAAATATACTTTTTAAATCGGAGTTGTTTTGCCACTGATCCATGCTCATGTTTGTTGCTTCAATTCTTCCCTTTCACTCCTACACACCAACAACTATAGAAGTATGTGTGCACACAATGAACATAGCAGCGACTTGGCAAGCTCTTGATGATGTGCGTATAACCCAGCTACGTGAGCACCATTCTGTGAGGCTTACAACTTACAAGTCAACCTCTCCGTACCATATGGAGTCAAACATTTGACACTTAGGATGATTACTTTTGCACAACAAGACTAGTATCATGCACTATACACGTTGCTGAGGATTTCAAGTGTCTGTTTCTGGACTTGCAATTTATTTTCTAGGATGAATGTTCTAAAAGATGATAATCACCATCCATCACTTGATTGAAAAATGCCTTTTTTTAACCCTTGGTCAAAATAGTATTGGGCACAAGGCTTGCTTGCTACTATCCTGAATGTGTAATATACTAATTCCTTCCTACTTTTCAATCCATAATCCATAAACATTGAACTCAACTGATTATCGGATCGGATATCGTATTTGCCCGATATTTGCAATATCGGTATCGGATCGGATATCGGTAAAATAAATTTTTTAATTTTTAAAATGAGCTATTCCATTTTAAATCCAAACATCCCTACATGTATGACCTTAATTTTCCACACAATTAGTATGAATTTCAAATAGGGTCATCTCATTACCTGTATGGGTGACTTCATTTAAAATCTACACCCCCTGTGTGGAAGATTAAGGTCATTACTTCCACAGGGGGTGTATGGATTTCAATTGGAATAGCCCAATGGTACCGTCAAATTGAAAATGGAACAACCTGCTTGATAATCAAAACATAATCTTGTGTTAGCGCGAAAATGCGGCCCTGCCTATATACTCACCAGTGCCTGTAATTCAATTAAATCACTAGAAAGCAGAGGTCAGAATTTATTAATGCACTTAAGGCAAGAGATACATAGTAATTTAGAGTCGTTAAGGAAGAAAGTTGTGTAGTTTGTATGCAATTGCAAAACTAATTTGGCCTCTCCATGAACCATCTTTTAATAATGGATCAGTCAGTCAGAATTTTGTTGTTCCTTTTACCATACTTCAAACCACACAATGTGATCCCAAGGAAAGTGTAAACAAGAATTGAAATTGTTTACGAATTACTTAAAATAAAGGAAAGGATAAGTCATTAAAATTGTCATTGAGTATTTTTGAAATGAACATTTCGCAAAAAAAACAAAGAAAACTGCAGTATATTGGCAAAAGTTGAAGCCCCATTCAAATATATGTAGTTACATTTTCATGTAAATTAATGTTCTGTTTTGTCTAAATACACACTGCATTCAGGCTATGTTAGCACATCTACATGCATAATAAGTAGTATGAACAAAGTTGGGGTTAATACTCCTTCATGTAATTATACCAGAAATTAGGGTTAGTTTAGGATTAGGGTTAGGGTTAGGATTAGCTTACACGAAATAATTACATGAAGGATTGACCAAAGTTGGTGTGCTAAAAAAGGGAATATTCAATGACTGAGTTTTGAAAGTAACATGGCGTGCTACAAATCGCACTTCTGGAAATGTTAAGGTGGGCTGTTACTAACAGTTACTGTAACTTACTGTTAAGGTGGAAATATGTGAAGGTGGGCTTTTACTAACAGTGTTAGGCATGCTATTAAATTACACTAAATAAGATGTTTAGGAATGTACATGTAGGTGTGCTATAAATTGCACCCGGCAAGGCAAGATGTGCGATGGTGTGTGTGTGATCGCACTTGTTGCACGCCAAAAAACTCAATCCCTGAATATTGAAATTTTGAAATGATTTCTGAATGAGAAGATTACTGAATAGGCCTTGTATAACAAGAACACACTTGGACTAAATAAAGTCAATTAATACAAAACAATGCAGTTAATTATGCAGCATGATTTTTGTTTGAAGACAACTTTCAGTACCGGTACCGTATACATGTACCATACTGTTATCATATATTCATTTGGCAAATGGATGCATTGAACTTTTTGATTAAAAAAAAATTGTAGTTCCAAAACTAAAAAAGAACAGGTTTTCAAGGTTATTTTGAGATGCAGATAATAACTTCTTTTGTAGACTGCTTTGCATTCCCTTTTCGAAAAATGGCAATTCCATGCATAAAACACAATACATCCCCAGTGACTGCCCTGCCCAGAAATAGCTACATGTACATGTACATGTAGCTGTTGGACAGAACTAGGATTGGTGGCTCTTCCATGATCAGAGGGGTTGGAGGGATGATTAATTAAAATGGTCTACTATAGTAGACTACTTGTTTTGTAGCTTCTTTTCAGACAATTTGCAATTTTCAAAGCAAATATTTAAAAAAAATGTTCAAAAAAAAATGGTCAGAACAGTCAGTCACACAAGGACAAACATGCAATTGTTTTGAAAAGTTTCAAGCATGGTTGCTAGTACAAGCAAGGTTGTCTTTTCAATTTTTTTATTGTAAGTACATAATTATTATAATACTTGTACAAAATCTGAATTTAATCTTTATAGTGAATTATGTGTAAAATCTGCATTCATTGTCTGAAGTACTTGAACTGGGACAACAAAAGTACTCAGTAATAACACCAAAAGATGGTACCCTATTATAGTGTTGAATGCAAAATTATAGACTGTCCTTCTAAATGCTTCAGAGCATGAAATTTTAAAGCATTAAAAAATGCTTATTTAGCAAACATGTTTTCTTATGAAGAGAACATGGCCAGATAACAGCATGCGAGAGACATGTAAAACTAGCCTGTCTGGATGTGGGAAGATTTGAACATTTATAACCAAAGCAAAGAAGAAAGCTGTTGCTTGATTTGATTTGATTTGATTTGATTTGATTTGATTTGATTTGATTTGATTTGATTTGATTTGATTTGATTTGATACTTTTTAAAGAATCACATACAAATTACAAACTACACTACAATTACAGTTACTAAATTATTACAAAATAAAATAAATTGCACATCAAAATTGCAAAACATGAAGTATATTACAAATCAACACAAGTACCAAGGATACTGAGGATAGCCCAAAAAGCTTCAATTGGGAAAAGCTTATTTCCATTGGGGTCCTTTACAATCAAGAGAAAAACATAGGAACAAAATGCCATACAAAAACAAGAATAGAGACAATGATGCATGAAGGACGCAAACAGTTAGAGACCAGCTCAAACTCTAAAAAATCAAATGGACCCTTGATCAGACTGTTTGAACAATTTAAAATCATAAGCAGTAGTTAGCTCAATCGATAAGGCGTTTGACTATGGTGCGAGTTGCGGGTTCGAACCCTGGTGGTGCCTAGTTTTTATTTCATTCCACAGTGAGTTCCAATGATGAATTGCAGTTAACTTAAGTCTTAAGTTTTAATCAGGTTTGGATTAATTACCACAAGGACAGATGGTCCTAGGCCCAGAGCCCGGGGGAGGGGGGGTACTCAGTACAAATGACCATACGGGGACGTGCCGCAAATATGGGTAGCATTTTCGGCCTTTTGGTATATCAATGACCCCTTTTTCAAAGCCTTTTTTTTTCAAAATTTCTTCATTTTTTCCGGAAAATAGCCCAATTTTCCCTTAATCTAGCCAAAATTTTCAAAATTTTCCCAAAATTTTGGGAAAATTTGTAACAACTAAGACAATTTGGGTTAAATTCGGCCGAAAATTTTGACTTTTGGTATATCAATGGGTCCAAATTTCTTGAAAACCAATTGGTATATTTATGGGTCCACTTTCAAATTTTCAGCGCACGTCCCTACCAAAACCAAACTTGAGTACTTCCGCCCAGAGCCTAAGATCCAGGGAGCCCCAAATTAGATATGAAACTATTGTCTCCTATCAGCATTTGGCATTTAAATTTAGTATGTTCTGAAACAGGCCGCATCACTCGCATGCAACGCATACACTTAAATATATAAATATATGCACATCCTGCCTTCCTGTGCCAGGCAGTACTAAACTTTCTAGAAAAAAACAAAAATTCATCACTTGATGGAGTGAACAATACATGTAATTGACACTTTTTTGTGATATTTGACTTTTAAATGCTGACTTTCAAAATAAATGTTTTACAAAGTGGAAAATTCTTTGCATACATTGTAAATCAGTGGCATAGTCAGGTCAGGGGGAGCCAGGGAGAAATTTGCCCCCCCCCCCAAAAAAAAAAAAAAAATTTCAGGGATAAAATAGGGACTGTAAAGTGTCATAAAAGTGACTGAAAATGGGACTTTAAAAATTGACAAATGGGGATGAAAATTTGGCTCTTTCCCACACAATGGGACAAACGGGGACAAATATTTGGCTTTGCCCCTCCACAGTAAAAAGCTGGCTATGCCTCTGTTGTAAATTGATTAACATTTGATCTATTTTAGGCTCGTTATTATGGGCCCCTGATCCTGTTGGCTAAAAAGAAGAAGATCAGTGAAGAACAATATTGGCTATTCCATTTAAGATCCACAGTCCCCCTGTGGAAGATTTTGGAAGTATCTTTCACAGGAGGAGTATGAATTTCAAATGGAATGATCACATTAGGCAGCTCCCTTCAAAACTCACCCTCCCTCAATCTTTCTCAGAGGGTGTATGGAATTCAAATCAGGCCCATAACCAGGGGGGGTGGAAGGATGCCCCCCATCCCAAAATGCCCCAAAAGTCCCCTTTTTTGACCCAAAAAGTCCCATTTGCGAGCATAGCGATCGAAAAAATTGGGTTTTTTATGCCTTTCAAAATCTGCCTCCCCCCCCCATTTTCAAAAAGGTCCACTTTTTCAAAATCAGCCCCTCCCCCCAAATAAATCCTGGTTACGGGTCTGATTCAAATAGAGCCACCTAATGTGTTCATTCCATTTCAAACTCATACTCCCCATGTGGAAGATATTTGATTTTGCAGTAGAAAATATTGAGAAAGCTGAGCCAGGAAATTTTATTGCTGGGCCAGTAGCTTTACAATCTCACTGACCCGGATGGCCAGTGGAAAACAGACCCTGAAGTCAGACCATAGAAAACAGAGTCAGAGTCATAAGTCAGAGTGACCCTGGGTGGAACGGTAACATAGTGCACCAACAGTTATTTTGGAAATCAAGTGCAAGTTAAAAGAGGTTGAGAGGGATGCTTTATCTAAAACAATACTGTAAACAGGGGTAGCGCTAGAACTAAACACTCCAGTGTCCGCAGTGGCCCCCGAACTTGCAGTAAATTAAAAAGTAGGAGGTCCGGAGTAGAGTTTGGCGAGTCCGAGTTGCACAAATGCAGCATAAATAGCATGTCTGCAATAGCCCTAGATTGAAAAACTGGGGGTCTGCAGGGACCTCTGAACTTGCAGAAAATTTAAAAACAGGGGTCCGAACTCTATTTTGGTGGGTCCGGGACCCCAAAAAGCAACCTAGCGCTACCCCTGACTGTAAATGAAATATGTAAAGTGCAATAGTCCAAAAAATTGTAATCCTTCCAAAATAGAATGTACTGTATAAGCCCACAGTAAAAGTTAACAACGTTGATGTGTTGTTGTCGTTGTCATGTAGTCAACATTTATAGCATTGTATTGTACAGTGGAAAAATGCGTACCATGCTGTACTGTACTTGCGTAGGTGGGGAAGACAAATTCCACAATCTTGAGTGTTTTGTCAGTATTTTTGTGTAACAAATAGCTTGATAATTTATACTATTTCCTAGCAATGCTCCAGTCCAGATATATGCAAAAGTTATTGAGTTTATCTGATTTCAGCAGCTCAAATTTATAGCAGAATGGGCTATTCCAGTTGAATTCCACACTACCCCTGTGGAAGATTTTGGAAATATCTTCCACAAGGGGAGTATGTTTTTCAAATGTAATTGGTCAGGGTTAATCATTTTGAAACCCATACTCCCCCTGTATTATGGCTTCTCCTATATCTTCCACAACTGGAGTGAGTATTTCAAATGGAAGTTACCCAATTGTCTATTCTATTTGAAATTGATGCTCCCTCTGGAAGACTTAAGCTCAATCTACTAAAGGGGTAGTGTGGATTTTAAATGGAATAGCCCTATGTGTCATTTTTAGACAAAACGGTTTGACTAAGACAACCATATGTGAACCACTTTGATGTTTAAATTGAGTCTGTAAGTGTTGCTTTGGTAAAAGCATTTCAGGTGATCCCTTGATGTTTGGAGAAAACATGCGTGTGTAGCCCTGAGACAAACTTGGGCAATAAGCGGGTTATGTGTGAATGGAATAGATATGTATGTGATTATCTGTACATCCCAAAGCATCACAGTGACCAAAATATTTCTGTGGCCTTAACCCCATGAGAACTACCTGCCGATTGGCCGAAATGAATACTGTGTTCAATTTTAAACCAATCAAGAGGGTATTAATACATTCAAGTTTGGCCATAAATAGTTTAAAACCTAGTCATAATTGGCAATTGAAATGAGCATTTCAAGTTATCAACCAATCAGAAATGCTGTTAGATGACCAGTAGTGTCCAGGGGGTTACATTGTAATTTAGGCATAAAGAATGTTTGTTTGCCCTTTCAAGTCTTATGTGAATCATCTCACATATTTTGAAATATGGTACATTTGGGGCAAATGATTTCCATATTATTTGGGTCGGTCAGGATCGATTTTTAGGGCAAACAAACCTTAGTTTGTTTGGTCTTATTTGGGGTTTTACATCATAGCAAGTCACACTCTCTGTATTGGAGATTAAAGTCATGTCTTCCAAATCCATAGGGGGTGATGGATTTCAATTGGAATAGCCCAATTAGGAAATCATGGTTACTTCACTGCACCCATTATGCCACCAACTAATTTCTTCTAAATTGGACCAAAATAATTGCCTAGTTTGGACCAAAATAATTGCCCAATTTATTCTAATGTTATTGTTATGAAAAATAGGAAAAGAAATACTCGATCACCCACGTCTGAGAATGCATTGAAACCTAAAATCATGGAGGCGATAGGTATGTGCAGCCATGGGCTACCATGCTGTTTTCAAATAGTCAGTTGTGAAGATTTAATTCCCTTTTCTTTAAAACTTACATTTTGTCTGTCATCCGTTTTGTTGTGACTGACCTTTTGAGTGGAGAAAAAACCCTTAGTCCAGTCAAGTGCTGATACATGTAGTTCCAGTAACATAAAAATATACATATGGTGCCTCCCCTTTCAGCGGACTGCAGAAAAAGAACCAACATATGAATTCATAATTTAATAGTTTGTGACAAGCAAATTCATAGCAAATAATACTTCCCAAGATATTTGCTAGATAGTGAAACTCTAGAAGCATTGAATGATGTGGAAGGCAAAATGATGTAGACACTTAGGTCAATTTGTTGACTAGAATTTATATTGAACAAACCAAAGACAAAAACAAACGAGCAAATAATTTTTGTGATGCTAAAGAAAAGAACTTGTTTGTTTCCTGCAGGTTTGCTAAAAGCCAAGATTCAAAAAAAGAATTTTAAATCTCCAATATTTACGATCTTTTTCAGTTGCAATAGATTATTAGATGTGAAAATTAGAATGTTAGAAAATTACAAAAGATTGATTTTCAATTGGTAGTATTGATTTGATCTTCCTTGCAAACAAAATTTGTGATTACAGATGTTTTGAAAATAAAAGGGCATTAGGTTTTAAGTACCTTTCCGTATTTTCAAATAGAAATATGAAATGCGGTCAAATTTCTCCCAAAAACAGAATTAGCATACCACAGGAAACACACTTGTTTCTAGTTTTAATGTGATGGTTATATTATATGGTAATATGGATGATAATACATTAATTAACACTTGACTACATATTGATTATTGCCTATTCCACTAATAATGAATAATGATTAGTATATAGTATTTGAGTATGTACAATGCTTCCAGGGTATTGCACACCTGACACCTGGGTCACTCAGGAGTGTCTAGAATGGTTTTAGGGATATGTACAGTGTGCTATCTTCAGTAGATAGCAACAAGCACAGTTATTGGCATATAGCCATTGACTGTCTTTGGCTGGGTAGGGTCATGTCAATACTTGGATAGTAAAAAAAAAATGAAAGAGTCTACCCAAACATGGGTGTCTACAGTTCATAGTGAAAAATGAAGAGTGGGTGCCCATGGTTGCTTGTCAATGCTTACATGTAGAGGTGTATCTTGTCAGTTATTTGTGTTTATTCTTGTTTGTGTTTCTGTTTGTGTGATTGTGCTATCATCAGTAGATAGCTTGAACTTGAAGACAAAATATAGCGAATATACATTCATGTATACATAAAACAACTAACGCAGTTTTGAATTTGAATTTTTTTTTTCTGGCACGTTTTCTCAAGGCAAAAATAACAGCCAAAAGATTGCAAATTTGCTTTAATTTTCTTGTAGTAACAAACATCATTAAAAGAATCTTACTGACAAATCTGCAGATTGAAGTGTCATTGATTGTTGTGTGTAGCTTTGTCAACATGCAAGGCATCTTTTTATAAAACAATAACATGATACTCATCATCCAATAACAAAGGTTTAGCCATGTCTATCATGTGCCATCAGAGTGTACATGTATGTGAAAAGAAGTTGCTCCCTTGCCATAGTGTCCTGTGAGATGCAGAGATGTTTCCTCTTTATTGTTTTCATACTGCACAGAAAGAAGCCCATGGTGTGAAATCACATTAGATCTGATATCTTTTGGGGATTTACAGAGCTTCAAGAAGATCGAGAATTCTGGTTTTTTTTAATGATGAGAGTGGTTATGACACGGTTTCAGATTTTTTAAGCAGGTTTGACTGCCAAAAAGGGCAAAATATAAAGTTTCAAAATATATTGTTTTAAATATGTTTTCTAGACTGAAATTTTGTGCAGAATTCATTTCTGAAGTCAGAAATGCACAATCTGTCATTGTTTTCCTGATATGAGCATTACAGTAGAGGCATATGCTTTTGACGGAAATAAAAATATGAGATCCATAAGTGACAACATCATCACAACATATTTGAACTCTATTGGCACACTTATAAAGGCTCTGCAAGGCTCACATCATGTTGTAGTGCAAGTCTGACATCTGATTGGTGCACACACATTGAATATAGGTCACATGATTGCGCAATATTACAGGTACTAACTGTTCCCGATTTTGCTCAAAAATGGGGTGGCGAGTCAATTTGATAAAAAAACTCAAAAAATATGCATTTTAGCACAAGTTTGATACTATATCCCTGTAGTACTGTATCATGGGAATAACTGATTAGTTTTTCTGAAGTCAGAAATGCAAAATCTGTCATTGTTTTCCTGATATGAGCATTACAGTAGAGGCATCTGCTTTTGACGGAAATAAAGATATGAGATCCATAAGTGACAACATCATCACAACATATTTGAACTCTATTGGCACACTTATAAAGGCTCTGCAAGGCTCACATCATGTTGTAGTGCAAGTCTGACATCTGATTGGTGCACACACATTGAATATAGGTCACATGATTGCGCAATATTACAGGTACTAATTGTTCCCGATTTTGCTCAAAAATGGGGTGGCGAGTCAATTTGATAAAATTAGAACTCAAAAAATATGCATTTTAGCACAAGTTTGGTACTATATCCCTGTAGTACTAAAAAATGGGAATAACTGATTAGTTTTTTAAACATGTCGCCTCTCATATTTTTTTTTTTGCGATTTTTCGAAATGCCAAATTTTACGTAATTTACAGATGTCACAAATTGATAAAAAAATTAGAAAAGAAAATTGAGAAGGAATGGAAAGATATTAATGTTATACCCAAGTAGGAACTTATACTGTGCATAACTGATTAGTTTTTCAAGCCTATAGCTCTTGTAGTTTTCTTGTAATCCCGATTTTTATAAATGGCGGAATTTTTACACACATCAAAATTTTAAGGGGTAGGGGAAACATTTTTACATTTTGCAAGTCTTTTCCTTAGTTAAAATGAACAAAGTTAGGCATCAAATGCAAGCCCATTCAATACTGCATAGACTGGTAGGTCAACCATCACTGTAGCACCTTCCTATCACGAGTTATGATTTTTCAAATCAATTTTTTTGCCGAAAGCGGCTTATTTTGGCATGTCAATTGTCACGAGGCATGTCATATTTGAATGATTGTGGCGCGCAAATGATTAAGTCAATCACAAAACAAATACCTGAATCCATCAAATAGTACCCTCAGCTGATATGTTAACATTTTAAAGGGCCATATCTATGTATATTGTAGACTCTATGAGTATACAAAGTTGGCATGTGAAAATTTTGTCACCCAAAAGTGTGTTTTTCGGGCAAAATCGGCCACAAATCAACATTTTGTAGCAAAACGATGTACGATGCACGCGTTTTGACAAAAAAAAAAAATCATGTTCTACAAACAATTTTACCCTAGAAAAGACACCTTAGACATTAAACATAGCTATTTTCACTCTGGGGTGAATTTTTACACACTTTGGCAGTGAAACCTGCTTCAAATCTGAGACCATGTCTTATGCTCTGTGTCAAGGCTAGCACTGAAGTCATTGCATATTTTGTGGCAATGATGAGAGTGGGGATGTAAGGATAACATTGCTTTATCAAGATTTCTCAATTAAAAATGATAAAATGCTGTAACATTACTCCCAATGCTCACAGCCTAGAGGAACATCTTGTGTTTTTTTAGCCTAATATTCAATTTACAAAAAAAAATGTATGTGGGAAAAACAATGGAGCACATCACCGATATCTGTCCCATCTCTAAGTCCCCACATGGTACCCCTGGATCATCAAGAGCTTGATGAAGACACCATCAGCTACCTGTCTAGCTACGATGTACCTTATTTACCTTACACGCAAGAAGAAGTAAAAATATGAGCAGGAAGTTGGTGGTGAAATCTGGCATGAAAAAATGCATTGCACAGAAAATCAATTTTCATTGTGGTGGGGTTTAACATCATGAAAACTGTTTGCACTTTATTTTGATGCATACACAGGGTGTGTTCAATGTTTTCCTGACTCATCCTGACATAGAGTGATGTTCAAAGCACATCTGTATTAAAACACCTGTTTTATACATGTTTTTAACCCCATGAGAACAACCTGCCGATTGGCCAAAAAGTAGTTTTCATTATCAATTGGCCCAATCAGCAACATTGTTAGAATAATTTCACCACACCAAAAAATTGGGGTGAATTATATGCAAAGCTCCATTCTGATTGGTGATTAAAGTGAAAATATCATGTAATTGACCAATCAGAGGTAATGTTAGATTGGCAGGTAGTGCTCAGGGAGTTAAAGGTGGTAGCTGAAGCATGGGAGTGCATCTATTAGATGAAATGCAACAGCTTGTCATGTCATCATTATTAAGATTTGGCATACATTGTACAAGGGGAAGGCAATTAATAATGCAGACAGAAGTGCTAACCATAAATTATCGTTAGCACTTTTGTCTTCAAGTTGCCACTCCCTTGTGCATTTAGCATACTGAATGTATTAATGAGTTGCCTTCCCCTTCCCACATAAATTCAATAATCCTCATCATCAATTATCAATCATTATCATTATGCCATCATGCATTGTTGTAAATTATAATTGCAGTCACGTAATCGTTCATCATCATTGATATCATCATCAGCGTTGTCGTCAGTGTCATCTTCATCTTCTTCATCTCAATATACTTAGCACTATCATATTATTTGGTTTTTAATTTTTCCCTCCCACTGGCGCCAATCCTTCCAGTGCCGCCGACAAGGCAGATTAAGGGGGTGCATTTCCCCCTAGGACCGGGGTCCTAGAGGGCCTGTAAAAATAAAGAAAGCATACATTAATGGGCCCATAAAAGCAAAGAAAAGACACCTCAGGGGGCCCCGTAAAAAGGAGGCCTGTGCGTTCATTTTACCCCGGGCCCATAATGGCTCCCCACGACACTGAATCCTGACTCCTCCCATCTCCCTCCTGACATTCACTCCGCCCTGGAAAAAATGTTCATTTCCCAGGAATGTAAACAAATTTCCCTCCCAACATATCTGGATTTCCAAATGTTTTTTTTTAGATTACCAAATTTCCAGCGAATTCCCCATTTTTCCAGGCCTGCCCTCACTTGTCCTTTCCGCATGCACTCATACATTTACTGGCTCAATCACAAAATATTTATAGGTCAATGATTAGCTCGTTATTTTTTGTGGCTAACAGACTGTGTGTCAACCGTTTAGTGTGGATGTACTTAGGTAGCAGGATGGTAATCAATTTTGTACATGTATGACAACATTACACATACGCTGCATGCACACAATAAAGCACTAGGCCAATGCCAGTACATCAATATTCTATAGGCTAAGTTAATGGTACACAACTAATTGGCAGCATGTCACACAATTGCAAGTCTAAACCATTATATCCAGCTGAAAAGTTAATTTATCTTATCGGTAAATCCCATAAGCCTTTGCGAGTAGACCTGTCATGTCGTCACGTCGATGCGCACATCGTTACGCCGCATTTGACAGCTTTGAAATGTGTAGTAACGATGTTCGCTAAATGACATCCATCTCAGGTCTAGCTGCAAAGGCTTATGGGATTTACCGTAATAGACTTTTACCCTATGTATGTCCCATCATGCACTATTCCAGGGGATATGACCATAAAAAGATGCCGACCAATCACTGACAGACAATGTCCCAGCATCACCTGTTAAAGAGGGCCAATTCTGTCGGTCGGACATCCGGGCTATCTCTAGTCTCGGGCCCAAACTGCATGTGGCTCACGGTTTGTTATGAACAACAGAAACCGACTGTGAAGGAGGCTACATAGCGATGTTGCTGGAGTGACCTTCAATTTCGGAAAAAGCAACACTCGACCATGGAATTTAATTTTAGGTTTGTCAGTAAATAAACGGTAAATCAAGTAAGTTTCTTCCACTCTGAAGACTTAGAAACAGTTGTGTGATTCCACTGACTATTTGCGGTCGAAATTTACATAACACCAGTGACAGAAATCATCAACAAAAATTGAACCAGGGACTTGTTTTCACTCGAACATCATCAACCGGAAGTGACGTGACACGGACCGACAGAATAGTTCTAAGGAGTGCAACATACGAAACTAAGTACTACGTACACATTTCATATTTCTATGATCTTTTGTGTAAATATGGTCGACACTCAATGCTCCATCATGTAACACAAAGGCATACAATACCGGTGTGATTTTTAGACATGTATGCAAGATTGAACGATCAGCCCTCATGAATATTCAAGAATTCTCAGCATACAAAGCTCAGGGACTTTGCCTGTTGGTGAATGGTCTGTACATTTTTTCGTGTATGGGTATGACGTTGAACACGGGCATGAGATTTTTCAGCTGATCAACTGAATTCAGTTTTTTTTACTATTCAAATTTACACATTTTTATTTATTTTCAGCCCAATTTAGGGTCTCTTTTGCCAATTTCATACTGTTTTTCAGCTTTTTTGTTCTACTTCAGCTTTTTTCAAGCAAAGACACTCTCATGCCTGACAACCTCATAGTGTGCAACTGATGGTTACCAAGGGGTCCTTGTGATTATTTTGTCTTAATATGGGCATACTGATTCCATATGTGGATCATCGTAAAGTTCCTTAAATGTTACGGATATACTAGTGATGGAGTTATATTGTATATAACACAAATGAAGAAAAATTGATATATCAGTTTTTGCATTTGAACTCTTCATTTGTTGAACAGCATTACTTGTCCCTGAATAGGAAAAATCTGTTTTGCAATCAGCCTCACTGCTGTCCAATTGAGATATTGATCTACATGTATGTATGTGAGCAATTGCAAGAGATGGGAGATAATGGAAAGAGGCATGTCTGATCTCTTTGGGTCATGAAAATTAGTGAGAATGATTAAGGTGTATGATTTGGTGGGACTTTTTGGGGGGGTGAGGTGGCATTATTCTCACGATTCACAATACAATGCTCCGCCAATAGTTGTTCTTGCTAGTCCAATTTTTGACCTCCAGGGTCGACATCACCTTTTTAGCCGCCATTAGATTTTCATGCGAGTGTGATAATAATGTTGAAAACAGCTCCATGCAGGATTCTAATATTACTATGTGTATGTTTTTGAATAAATCATAAAGTACATAAATATTGCCTTGACTGTGAAAAAAAATATATTGCATATCGCATAGCTCATTTTCTAAAAAGAAAAAAAACATACATGTAGCACTTAGCTTTTTTTACCAAATGTGTCTGAGACACTTGTTTTCTTTCTTTTTTGGTCTAACATACAAAGAAAGTTACTGCTTATTTATGCTATTCCAAAACAATGCATTTTCTGATTTGGGATATATAGGGATGACAAAAAGCACCCTCCGTCAAGATAGCCAATTCTGATAGTGCATAATTATTAATTAGTCATTATTGTGGCTAATTACAGGGCATAGAAAAGGGCAGAAAATCTTGAGAAGTGGCATCAAATAAATTGATGACTACATACAAATAATAACTTCCAAAATTAGCACAAAAATTGCTGCATTTGTTATTCATCATTATGATTGCATCCAAATTCTATTTTCATAACCAGAAAATCCCTACTATTAAATGTTAAACAAACAGTTGTAAAACAGTTCTAACTTGCTGAAATGTCTGACATTTACTCAGATTTGCGCTCGTTAGTTCTTAATCCTAGAGAGGCAGAATTATTTCCATGGCCAAGGTAACTGTGAGGTTGATAGCACTCTAAATAATTTCGGTAGTTTCTGAGCTCGCTGCTAGAAACATGTATATTTTTTGGTACTCCCTTTATGATAGGCTATCAGTAAACAGTCAACATTAATAGGTAAATTTTCACGGGAAAATTTTCTGGACACGTGACCAATGCGTATCAATGTGAGTGTAACCTCGAGCCTGATCTCTGACCCCCGGCGGTGACCTCGCTATTCAAGTCTTAGTAATTTTGAATCGGAATAGTATTTTTGACCGCAATTTTGATAGAAATTTGTGCATTGCAAATTTATTGAATATTATGTTATCTTAATTTTTTCACAATATCATCAAAACGTAATTTCAAAAATATCTATCTACTGAAAAAAATATTTATCTACGGAAACTCTTACCATAACATTATTAACTTGCGACAAGTAACTTATTTTGCCTCAAAGAAGGAATTCTTCCTATTCAAATACATTGGAAGACCACCCGCTGTGCTTGGGGTCACATTCCATAATGCTAATATGTCTGCGCCCATGGCTGTCACGTGTCCAGAAAATTTTCCCGTGAAAATTTACCTATTAATTCTGACTGGTAAATGGGCTATTCCAGTTGAAATTCATACGCCCCAGTATGAAAACATGATCTTAACCAAGCATGCCAAATCTAACAAAATCTAACAAAGCAAAATCACTGCACATGCATGGCAATATCCCATGTGATGTGATGATGCAATCACCCCAAGTCATACCCACATTTTCGTTGGCCGGGGCAGTGAAACACCCGTGGCTATCATTTTGCGATGCACTGCTATCACGCGAAGGGTCTTGAGGTCAAAACCAGGGGGTACCCACTTACACCCAGCAACCTCTTTCCTCATCTTCTGTTGTTTTTTGTTCGTTTCCTTTCCGATAGCCAAACAACACTTGGAGGATTAGGGTTAATCTTCCACCCAGGGAATGTAACTATCAGTTTAAAATGGGGTTACCTGAATGGTTGACTACATTTGAATCTGCACCCCCTGTGTGGGAGATTAAGGTCATCACCTCCATAGGGGTGTGATTTTAACTGGAATAGCCCAATTTTAAATCATAACTTGATGGATGATATTTTCATGTGTCAGAGCTATCTACTGATGATAGCACCTGATCATCCATGCATATGTCTAAATCAGGGTTAGCGGTGACCTGCTGAGTCCAGGGGTCCAAATTGGCAAATAAAGGGGTCCAGGCATCTAATTCTACACAGACGCACAAAATTAAGGGGTCCAAATCACGGGGACCTGCCAAATCAAGGAGTCCTGGACCCCAAGACCCCTTAAAACGCTACCCCTGGTCTAAATAAGAATTGCAAGTGCAGAGTGTTAACAATTATGTGTGTTATATGGCTGTGCTACATTTGCTGTCAATGTTATTGATATGATAAAGAAAAAAGATACTATGTTATCAAACCACACACTATGCTATAGACTTCTATTATCAAAAGTGCACATGTCATGTGACAACATTAACAACACAATAGACTACTTCTATGTGAATGTAATGTGTTAAAACATGGAAATAGTACTGGTTAAAAATAGCCAATGAATTCATTCAATCATGCAGATCAATATTCACTCTATTTAATAGTCCAACAATTAGAGAATAAACGATAGGAATTTTTATTTTGCCTATCCTCTACCGTGTGATAGACGACAGACAGGTCCAATATTTTGAGTAGTGGATGCCGGGCAGCCGGTATCCACTACGATAAAAATATTGGACCTGCCTGTCGCCTATCATAGAGAGGATAGGCAAAATAAAATTCCTATCGCTTATTCTCATTCTTAGTCAGTTAAATATTATCTTAATAACTGTAAACAATTTTTTTAAAGCAAAAACTAAGTTACCGTCATAAAAACTCCCTCATTATAAAATGAACGAAACTTGTTTACAACTTCACGTATTCTGTTATGCGTGTACTGCTAGCGCGTCGCGTATTCCGCACTAGTCTCGCATTGCAGCGCAATACATACGCGCACCTCTACAAGCGTGTAAGGCATTATCAAGGCGCTTGATGGCGTGGGGTCGCTCTACGGCCTGATAAACGGCCCACGAAATCTTGCGATTGTCCAATCAAAAATGTGTCTACGAACTAGACCACTCCCACTGACTAAGAATATTTAGTATAAAACATTCACCTGCTATCTACTGATGATAGCACACCACCGTAAATGTCATATTTCAATCTATTCTGATCAAAATAGTTGTTACATGTATGTGCATTAATACGTATTGTGTCTGACAGGTCTTGTACATGTATGTTAAAAAAAACTATTAGAACTATAATCTGGATTAAGTACATTTTATACAATATTTTTTATTATTATTATTAATAAACGACACTTATAGAGCGCTATATTAAAATTGAATACCTGAGTGGAAGAAGGGCCCAACTCCATCAAAACTGTTTTTGAGATATTAAGAAAAAACTTCATATTTGGAAAAGTTTTATAGACAGAATGTTTTCATCTTCAGGGGACCTATAATACATGAACATACAATATTACATACATTCGAAATTATATATGATGTTTCCATGGCAACGGTACAGGTCTTAATACAAGCTGGAGTTGGGCCCTTCTTCCACTAATATACTTAAAGTGGCAGTTCCATGTTATAAATAGCTACAGAAATTAGGTACTCACCATTAATTGCACAAGTATAACTCATGTAATATGTTAGCAAGAAAGTTTATAGTAGTGAAAAGCAGATTTCATGTATGAATAAAATTCCTCTTTAACCCCATATTTGTTGAAGAAGGGCCCAACTCCATGGAGTTGGGCCTTTCTTCCATGAAAACCATGATTAAGTGTTCATAGAAGACTATTTAGAGAGTCAATATTGGCTTCTCTTTCACACATAAGGAAGAACAGTCTGCTGGCAATAAAATGCTGGGTCTAACTCATTTTTGTAAAAAATTGGAGTTGGGCCCTTCTTCCACTCAGGTATTCAATTGTCAAAGCGCTTTACAATAAAAAACATTAAAATGCAGATACAAGAATATACAACAAACTATATCTTAAAAAGTACATAATTATTAAGAAATATACATGATATACATATTAAAATCACATGAAAAATACACATTAAAAATTTAAGTAAAACCAAAGAACTAATGAGTGTGGCAAGAAAATCAAAATAATCATGAAACCTGGGGAAAATGAGGCAAACCCCTTCTGTCAAAGTGTTTAAGAAGCAAATCCTATTCAGGTGGGAAGAGGTACGCTTTTAGGTGCTTCTTAAACACGTTGACAGAAGGTCTTAACGAAGATGACCTGGAAGTGCGTTCCAGTGGCGTGGGCCAGCCGAACAGAAGGCGTTGTCACCAATGGATCGTGAAGTGTGTGGAACATGAAGCAAATAGTTATTGCTGGATCGCATGTTATCTCTGCCAGGAACGTAGAGGACGAGGTGATCCGACAAGTAGGCCGGAGCTACATCATGCAGAGCTTTAAACACTAGCAGCAGCACTTTGAAGATGATCCTTTCGGCAACTGGCAGCCAGTGAAGGTCTCTAAGCAAAGGTGCAGATGGTTCCAGTCTATTGCATTTGTAGACAACTTTGTCGGCTCTATTTTGAAGCCTCTGCAGTTGTTTCCTATCCTTTGCTGAAATACCAAGTAGAAGTGAGTTCGCATAATCAAGTCTAGACAAAATGAGAGACCTAGCAAGATGGTGACAGCTTTCAGTTGTGATATACCTCCGAATTCTGTACATGTTTCTGAGATGAAAGTTCCTTGCTACTGGGCAAGAGAAATATTTCTAGTATAACTGCCTTCCCAGGCAAAATGGGCAATTTTATAGTAATTCAAAAAATAAAACAAAAACATTCTACCCTGCAAACCCCAATTTATAGCAAGAAAATAACACTAACCAATACAGATTTAATGAGAAAATGGAACTTACATGGTGACTGCATTCAATCATTAAACCAAGTCACTGAAAATAATGATTATAATTTATGGCATGTGCAAATTATATTATTTCCATTTTGAAGACAGAAAAAGGAAATTGGAAGTAGGAGGTTATTTGGAGCAGGAAGTTTGGCTTGTTATAAATTTGCAATTATCTCAATTTATGTAGTTTTTCAAATGGACAAGGAGTTACATTAATAATGATTATCGTCAGCCTACTGCGATAATTGCTCAAGTCAGTTTTTGTAATGTGTAGGTTTTTAATTCTGGTCGCAATGATTTTAGTACAAAAATATAGTGTATGCTACACATGTTGGTGGATATGTATGCAATGTTGCTATGGCGAATTATGTTATATGAAACTTGTACATGTTGATCTATGACATACAATTTCCTGGTTGGAGAATGGAGATAAATGTTCATTTAAATATAAATATGATTTTTTCATTCGTATTTTGAACGAATTAATTTGAATTATATCGCAAAGGTAATGTATGCATATGCTGTATTTGACAATAAGAATAGCATTTCTTGTGTTCACCAAAGAAAACAAATTGACGATATTGAAAATATTTGAATTACAAATTTATAGCTATGATCATTCATCAGGGAAAAGATTTATTTTTAAAAATATATTATCAATTTTACAAGAATTAACAGTACCCAACTCATAAACCTCAATTTCATTGGAATTGTCCAAGATAGTCGCACCATATGGTGACTATATGCCATGTGTGTGAATTATTAACACAACAGCATCTTAAAGTCAAATACTAAGGTGGTCCCTTCCATTCTGACTCTCCTCCCACGCAGAAGTAGTACGTACATCGGCACGGAGGCTTAGTCATTGAGTGGGTACCCATAATACATTGCATATTTGAAGTATTTGAGTGATGTCAGTTTTAATGCAGGTTGAAAGCAAATATAATACTGTGCAGCAGCATTGGATGTACTTTGAAAAATTTGGATAGCAATTTTTAGCAAAAACTGTTAGGTGATGTTCTTATGATGAATATTGTAAAAATTGCTATGCAAGCTGAAATTTGTACATAACAGATTGTCCAAAATAAGGAGCTTTTTGCTTCGTTACACTTTGAAGGTTATTCCAAAACTGCTGTATAATTTTAGCAGTATCAATTGTTTAACGGTTTTTACTGTTTTTTCTGGTTTATTTTGTTTGTTCTTTTCAAGCAGCTATGTCCGGGAGCTACGTGTATGCATTTTAAAATTACACAGGTTACAAAATATTCAAGATATCCTGATTTTTTACATCGTCATTGGTTCAACACGTAATTGGGAATTTTTGAGAAATAAATTTAAATGTTTAGTATCTTTTAAAATATGGAACAATATTTTGTTCAATCTAAATTGTTTGGTGTTCGAGAGAGAACCCCCATAACAGGGTCTGTTTTTAATATTTTTGCTTTAACAATGGTTTAAGTACATAGCCGGCCAATCTGGATGGCTGCCCAATAAATGATCCTGCCGTGATGTGCTCCATTGTCTGAGAAGGTACATGATTCAACGGTTGTCTCTGCAGAGATTCCACTTTTCAGGTTTTAGCCTGAATTCAGGTTTTTTTGAGTCAAAATTCTCGGGTTTTTATTTAATTTCAGCTCGTTTGGGGCTTTTGGGCCTGCATTTGTGTGCTTTTTCAGGTTTTCCTGACCAGTTTCAGGTTTTTAAAATTAAGTGAAACTGAGTGACATCTCTGTCTTTGTATGATGCATTTATTTCTAAATTTGTGTATGAATCCAATTTAAAGTTTTGTTCAAAGTTCTAACATAATGTTTACAAATGGTTTCAGAATATTATTTTGCTAACTTACAGCAATTTGAATAAAAAAGAGAGCTGTTCAAAAGTGACAAAAATTTACATTGGCTTTTCCCTTGAAGCACACAGATATTGAACACAGCAGAATGTGTGTCCATCTGTCATCCTTCAGCAGAAAAACCAGCTGAAATCGCCTAGGATTTTTTAAATTTTTTGTATGAAACCAATTTCAAGTTTTGTTGAAAGTCCTAACATAAAGTCTTTAACAGCCCTTCTTACTAGTACTTTTTTCCTGTATTACATACGGGAATTAGTTAAAAATACGCGAGTACACATTTTTTCAACAAAAAAAATACGGTTTTGACCATTGATCAAAAAAAATTTCAAATCCCATTTCAAATCGGCTGCGAGTGTAGACTATAAAACATGAGCCCGATCTCATAAGCTAGCACAACTGTGATTGGTGCATGGGTATGTAACAAAGGCATATTAACCAATCATGTAAAAGCACTAAGTATCCTGTGAGAAGCAATCCTTGAAAACAGAGTTTGGTGAAATGGAAATTCATGCAGTCGTCTCGGATATGCAATTTGTAGTGTGGATTTTCAGCATCGCTCACACTATAACATCATATACGTCAACGCTTTATATTTTCGGAAAATGCGGGTTTTAATGAAAAATACAACTTTTAGGGTTTCAGAATACAGTTTTGTAATCTCAAAGGTTGGCAGGTCTGCTTTAAATGGTTTCAAGGTTAATTATTACATGTAGCTCTGATGCTAAGGGACCGATCGTTATTTACGGCAGGGGGGGAATGGGTGTTTTGGCAAAAATATCGACAAAAAATTTCGCGTTCCCCCTCGCGTCCGCTCAAAATTTTCGCGTTCCCCCTTGTTTTCCCAATTTTCTCCATTTAAAATTTAAAAATCCCCCCACCTGGTTCAACTAAAAGTTTCAGGTTCCCCCCCTCAAGACCACAAAAAATTTTGTGTTCCCCCTAAATTTACCCATCCCCCTGCTATAAATAACGATCGCTCCCTAATTACACAGCTTCAGTCTATAGTCCATTTCAATCATTACAATGAAGCCTATTACAAGTTCTATTCAACAAAATGAACTCTATCATATATTCTTTTAAAATGCAAATTTTTTTGGGGGGGCTCATGATGATACTCAAACTCAGTAATTAAAATGAAGCCAATTTTAATTTCCATTCTGTCAAAACATTAAGTTGATTATTCAAATGCTAATTACATGGCTTCAGTCTAGTCAATTTCTAAGAATTCAATCATTAAGCCTTAAGCCTATGTCAAGTTCTATTCAACAAAATGAACTCTATCATATTCTTTCAAAATACTGATTTTTTTTTGTGGCTGACCATATCACGATGATACACAAACTCAGCAATTAAAACGAAGCCAATTTAAATTTCCATTCAATCAAAACAAAGTTACTGAAAGCAAAACAATGAAATGATGTTGTTGTATCTTATATGGATTCAAACAGTGGTATAAAAGCTCATTACGGGGAATAAAATCACATCATGCCGAATGATTTATCAAAATACGCAGAACAAAATTCTCCATCTATCGACCACTTTATTGTGTAATTTAGTTTTAATATCTTTAAGAAATTGGAAATTGCTTTTTGTTTTAAGTGTACAGGTACTTTTTGTGCATAGTATATGTAAGAAATTCTGTGAAATTTTACTATGTTGGAGTGCAATATGGTTTATCTTGCCATGAATTTGTTTCCAACTCTTTGCGAGGAAACCTGACATCGTTGTCCCAGTGCATTATGGGATAGCATTTCCCTAATGTCAGGGGCATACATTTCTTCTCTCTCTGGCACTAGTCTTTTTTATTTTTTTCCACATGCCTGGCTCACAGGCATGGCATGGGGATTAGACTCCGGCGACAACATCAAGTGGTTATTACACAGCAGGTATTAGAATGGCTTTAGTCTCTTGTCAAAGCGGTTTCAGTGTGTGTAGACATAGAGAGCAGATTTTGTTTTTCGGCTAAGCAGGTTGTGTTACAACTATGGATCACAATGGCCTCATCCCAATGGCATAGTTCAATAACCTCATGTAAACAATCATAGTGCAAAATTTGACTTCAAATTGCAGAGTATGAGTTTTTGTACCCAAATTGTCAAAGGTCATTCAATGAATGTACAAATGTATTTGGGTAAAGAACTGTGCCCTGATGATGTTGTGGATCCTTGTGATAGCAGCCATCAACTATTAATTGACATGGTTTTCATTAATGTGTGTCAGTGTACTGTTTTAAATTGCTCAGGTTTGCATGTCAGGTTAATTTCAAAAAATGTAATGTTTGATTGGTATGTATGCTCATACGAAAGAATACATAATGAAATTAAAATACATTTCAAACAATTAAGAGAATGCGAATAGGAGAGGGCAATAAAATTATATGTTAGTTGTAGTAAAATGACATGTTTGATATTGTTATGGATGGCCAAGTAGCACACAAGATACACTATGAGCAGACATGTTACTTGTCAGGGTTTTTAGCAGGTTTTGGCTTCTTTTGTTTTGCTCAAAATAATGTATATGTGTGTTTTCTTTAATTTTCAGCCCAATTTGAGCTATTGTGTCCCAATTTCATGCTGTTTTTAGCTTTTTTGCACATTTTTCAGGGTTTTTATTTCACTAAAGGTCAGTTTCAGATCTGAATGAATGGTGTAGGTTTTGCTTTTAATACTAGATATTACCTTTATATTCAGGCATGAGAATTTATTACCTGAATTCAGGCAGTTTTGTTGTCCAAATTTGCACATTTTTATATTTTCAGTCTGTTTTGGGCCTTTTAAGGCTGAATTCACACGCTTTTTCAGGCACTTTTCAAAAAAGCCATTCTCATGGCTGTATATTAAAGAAACTGAACACTGTGTTAATTGGCTTACACTAGAATTGGTAAAGCTATTTGAAAAATAAAGTTGCCACCAAACTGTTCATCAAGATACAGTTAGAAATCATACGATAATGTGGACTGGAAATATTAGAAAATATTCTCAGATGGAGCTATACTATCATGCAAAGAATTATGCATTCGTTCTTCTTATAATTGACTATACATAAGTCTGTATGCTTCAAATTCAATGCTGGAAATGATAAGCTATTTGAAAAAAAATAAACACAAAATCATGTGAAAATATTAGAAAATAAATTTATGGTAGAGCTGGATATGCTGAACAAATTCATTGCTAGAAATTATGCATCAAATTCTTTTTATTGACGATGTATTAAGTTGGGGATTGAAGACTTGAAACAGGATTGCTATAAGTGGATTCTTAGTGGAATACATTTAATTCTGAAATATTTATGAATGTGTAACAAATGCATATGCCTATATTAACCTTTTTGAAAGTACAGGCAAGTAATTGATATGAGAGTGACCTCTGCCTGTGGTGTCATTGGGCTATTCCAGTTGAGATCCATACACCCTGTATGGAAAACATGACCTGAATCTTCTACACAGGGAGTGTGCATTTCAAATGGGATTACCTGAATGGGAGACTCCATTTGACATTTACACCCCTGTGTGGAAGATTAAGGTCATGTCTGTCATAGGGGGTGTGTGGATTTCAACTGGAATAGCCCTTTATCACGCAACTTGGGCAATGACAGTACTGTTGCATGCGGCATATTAGTAGAGATAATTAACTGAATGGCATGGCAAGCGTGGATAAGTGGATCATTCTAATATTTATCATTAGTAGTGTTGAAAGTGAATCAAAGGAACACCATTTTCTTTGGAAAATCGGTGAAGTGAAACAATGGGGAATACTAGAGGATAAATTGAAAACCAACAACAACTAAACAAAGCAATAACAGGACCTAGATTTTGTGCCAGTTTGCGAGAATCAAAAACCATCTGAGTTCACTTACTGCATGATTCAATGAAAGAAATTGATTCTCGCAACAAATGTTACAAGAATCATCACAAGAACCGATTCAGTGATTATCTTCGAATCTGGGACCTTGAATAAGGGCCTTGAAATTTGATTGTGAGTTTCCATCACCCGCCCACAATACCTTTTTTTATCCCATGTCTGAAAGTAATTTGGCAGAAATAATGTTGCTGTTTTATTTCAAACTTGGAATATTTCAAGTCTTTTTCTTCTTTCAAATATCTCTTGCAAACACTTTTTCATAAACGTTAATCTACTAATTAACCCCCTGAGCACTACCTGATGATCTAACATTGCCTCTGATTGGTCAATTACATTATATCTTCACTTTAATCACCAATCACAATTGAGCTTTGCAAATAATTCACCCCAATTTTTTTGCGTGGTGAAATTATTCTAACAATATTGCTGATTGGTCCAATTGATAATGAAATCTTCTTTTTGGTCAATTGGCAGGTAGTTCTCATATGGTTAAGGGTAGTATACTGACCTGATATTTTCTTTACTCTGGTTACCATTAAAAAAAACTGTGATATGTGTTAAATAATTAATATGAAAAATATAATGAATAATGAAAGAGTCACCTCAGCACTCGCCACAAATTATGCGACAGGAAATTCACTAACTCTCCTAATAATTAAGCAAGTAATTGTGGGCACAGATAAATTTCCCCCATAGTTAGTGATTTTATTCAATTGCTATGCTGTTATGTCTGAGGCTCTGTATACATGCTTGATTTGTGGTAGCTTCTGTTGTTTCTGGTGGCCCCACAGGAACCTTACCACCCACATATTATTGATGCACAAGGCTTGTTTATGAAAAAGAAGAATGTGCTTTTTGTGGATAATAATAATATGGATCTAGATCTAGAAATAATTGATACCAAACATCCTTGGAAGTAGAAAAATGATTTTTTCTTTCTTTTTGTCAGAATATATTTGATTTCTGTTTAATGTTTTAGCTATCTCTTTTCTGGTAAATCAATCCATTCAATTTAACCAGTTAGTCAATCATATGTGCTATCTGTCAGTAAACAGCATCAAACATGTGCTATCTTCAGTACATGCATCATGCATTGTGTGCTATCTTCAGTAGATAGCATTAAAACATTTTGTGCTATCTTTAGTAGATGGCATCATGCATTGTTTGCTATCTTTAGTAGATAGCATTAAAACATGTTATATCTTCAGTAGAATGCATTAAAACATTGTGTGCTATCTTCAGTAGATAGCATTAAAACATGTGCTATCTTTAGTAGATAGCATTAAAACATTGTGTGCTATCTTCAGTAGAAAGCATTAAAACATGTGCTATCTTCAGTAGATAGCATTAAACATGTGCTATCTTCAGTAGAATGCATTAAAACAGTGTGTGCTATCTTCAGTAGATAGCATTCAAACAGTGTGTGCTATCTTCAGTAGATAGCATTCAAACATGTGCTATCTTTGGCAGATAGCATCAAAATATTGTGTGATATCTTCAGTAAATAGTATTAAAATATCTCAAAATATAGGCCAGCCCATCCATTATGACACAATATTGGGCGAACAAAAGACAACTTCCTGTCTTTTATTCTGTTATTAGTAAGCACCTTATTATTTTAAGAGCTAGCTTCAGTATGTAGCATAATTATTATATATGCTATCTTCAGTAGATATCACCCTGTATTTTGTGTTATGTTCAGTAAGATAGCCCCAATGGATATATGTCAAAATACACAATGTCCTGAAAATGGTTTCCACTTTTTATCAGCATTAATTGTGTGTTTTTCCAGTTGCTTATCGATGGATTTAAATAATTGGGGAATTCAGATTAAAATAATTTTTAGCCCATGCAGACTTTAATTTCAAACATTCAAAACAAAATATGCAGTGTTCATAAAGCATACTCTGTAAAAACCTGATGAGCAAAAATGATCAAGGTCCATATCAGTGCTATTTCAAGCAGTAAATTGAATGGACAAACACTGGTATATACGATATTGGTTTTTGATTCAACACGTATCTACAAAATGAAATATTTTAACCTTGTGATCCAGGGCCAGTATCACCATAGCAATCACATAGAATTTGATCAGATTATTTCAAGGCTATGCACTTGATTTTATTTCTAATGCATTATATACAGATTGTTATCCATGTTTACAGGTCTGTTTAGAAAGCTATATACTAAAAATAGCACACAATTTATGATGCTTTCTACTGAAGATAGCACACAATGTTTTAATGCTATCTACTGAAGATAGTACACAGTTTATGATGCTTTCTACTAAGATAGCACACAGTGTATGATCCTTTCTACTGAAGAAAGCACATAATATTTTTAATGCTATCTACTGAGGATAGCACACAGTGTATGATGCTTTCTACTGAAGAAAGCAAATAATATTTTAATGCTATCTACAGAAGATAGCACATGTTTTAAGGCTATCTACTGATTATATCACACAAATGCTATCTACTGAAGACATCACACTTGTGTTTTAATACTATCTACTAAATATATCACACAATGTATGATGCTTTCTTCTGATGATAGCACATGATATGTTAATGCTATCTACTGAAGATATCACACAATATTTTAATGCTATCTACTGAAGATAGCACACAGTGTTTTAGATTGGTTTTTAATATAAGTAGGGTAGGAAGAATAGGGATTTTTTTAAAGATTTTTTTAAAATTACTATTTGTCCAGTAATGTACCAAGAGTGTTCATTCAGAATTTTATGAAAGTTTGCAATTTCTTGGGGGGGGGGATTCTATGAATTTAGAAGAGCAGCGAAGACATCAGTTGCAATTGCATTACATCCCAGATGTTGAATCTACATCACACAAAAAATTTAGGATGGGGTATTTTTATTTTAGAGTTGCTTTGTCGATAACCAGTGGCATTATAACCTCCAATTTTAATAATATTAAGGCCAATTTATTTCAAATTCCCCAAATTGCTATTTTGCTGAAATGCTCACAGCATGTGTGTAGTATGAAAATGTAGAAATGTAATCAGTTAGTTGCCTAATCTCCTCTTCCACAAAAAAATAAAATAAAGGTCCTATACCTCTACAATAATGAAACTTAGGTGCGGATATCACAGGAGAGTGATTTGAATAGTTTGACATGTGTAAGCATCAAGGCATGAGAAATTGCTTCTTCTCAATAAACTGTGTATTAATTTGCCTATCAAAATTAATGAAAAAAAAATGATCAAGACTGGCATTCATAAAATGGTATACTGCACGTATGTGCTTACAGTGAAATAAAGAGCAATGCATGTGACGCATTATAATATCAAGCAATGGCTCTCTAATAAATGGATGCCCTCTAAATGTCAGTTTAAAAAATTAAATGTCATGCATTCAGGTGCTGGGGGCATCATATCCAAAGAACTTAAACAAATTATTAATTGTTTGCAGACTGAAAAATTTATTAATTGTTGGTAATATTTCATTTGAAGTGAGAATCAAAATACCCAAGGTCAAAGGACAATTTGCCCCAAAATTGCACAAAATAGCCTCTTGAGAACTCAAAGAGCACCCACAAGTGTTCAATTGTAGAATTCTTTAGAAATAATACCCTCAAAATCAAAAAAGTATTTTAAACAGTTAAAGCCATATTATAACATTTCTGTAAAAATAGATTAGTATTTATTTTCCATAAAATGTTAGCTTTTACTGTCAGATATGTCCCCTTTAATTTTGAGCCGAACAAGTGAGGTAAAGCATAGAAAATTGAATTTACTACTTAAGCGCTCATGCATGTTACTCCCATGGTTGTAATACTGGTACGATCCTCGGGGTGTGTGTGTATGTATCCCATACGCCGTGTAATGCGTATGTGCATACGTGTTCGACTAATATTTCCATTGTAATAATAAAACGCCTGTTCTATCATTTTATTCAAAATCTCGGATTTTGACAAAACTACAGCACCTAAAGTCTTGATTTTTGCAGAGTATCCTTATTGACTAAAGTACATTACAATCGTGTAAAAACCAGAATTTAAAAAAAAATTGAGGGTGTCCTCCTCAGCAAATGTTATAATATGGCTTTAAGTAAATTAATACTTAGAGCTTTTACTGGAACATTTTTTTTTGAGGGGAGGGAGCGAGGGTAATTATTTCTGTACTGTGTATTTAAAGATGGTTGGTCAGATTTTTTCACATTGTGTGTTCTATCTTAAATTGAGGCCTACTGTTAAAACAATACCATTAAAACAATCTGTTCCAGCAGTTTTGAGATATGAGAAGCATATATTTACTCAAATCTCATGGGGGATGAGGTTTTTAAATTTTTTTTACTGATATCGTATATCGGCCGATATTTTAAAATCGATATCGGATATCGGATCGGTATATAAATGCCATTTTGGTTGAGCTAATAATAACAGTTGGCAACAGTATTTTATTTGAAGAAAAAAACTGGTCTGTCTGATTTTATATTTGCTACATAAACCAGGTATTAATAATTCATGGAGCAGCTGGTACTGGTTGGTTTCTGACAGACAGGACTGTTTTTATATGACAGGTAGCACCTGATGAATCAGCTGATTATGAGTAGGCGTGGATACAACCCTGGACAAATCAATGGCTTCAAACAGAAACTGGTTTGTTTAGGCTGAGAAAAAATACTTGTATTGTATGTGTTTGGTTACAGATTACTGTAAATATCTGTGGGGGACGGGAGGCACAGCACACTCAAAGGCAAGCTTCAAAATAAGCAGGCACCCAGGAGCGATTTACCCAATGGTCGTAACATTTTGGCTCCTGGTCCACACCAAAATCATACCAGACTCTTCATTTTCTTAGAAATTTAGCCTAAAGCAGGTTTTGTATTTAATGTGTACAATTGAAATTTAAATAATAACTCTTAGCTCTTTAAAAATGGCTCCTGGTTCACTAGATAATGCACGGTTGTTCCATGTATATATAGAATTGGCTTCATTATTAAGAAAATGCAAACTATGGATGGCGCTATTTATTATAAATCATATTTCTTAATTTGCAAGGGGTAGGTAATCAATACTGCCATTTAAACAGACGGAATAGGTGAAACAAGCAACAAAGAAATTTTATAAACATATTTCATCAAAAAAAATAAAAGGAATTATCTTTATTAAGCCTGAAACAGTAATTTCCAGTATCTAAATAGCGCCACCAATCTTGTCATAAATAGATACATTTTATATCCGAAAAAGCTTTAAAAATGCTGTGAAAGTGAATAATGTTGTAAATTGGGGGAAATTAAAGTTGAAAATGACTCAAAAGCATCTGTATACATTAGTATGCTACGGCTTTAAGCTGTTTAAGCCTAAAAATTGTGTTGTACATGATGTCTTGTTCGAAAAACTAATAAATGATCACATCAAACAACCGTGAATGAGCAGGAGCTGCTTTTTCCCAAATGTGTGGTGCCTGGTCCAGATCTGCTTATAAGCCTTGCTCAAATGGTTCTCTTTTGAGTTTGAATAGGAGTCACATGAATCCCATTTACAATGTCAAAATGCCTGTTTCCTAAAACAATGGTTTTTTTTTAAAATTCTAGTTGGTGCGTGGTGGAGCACTCAAATGGTCCTTTTCAGAAAATGAACGGGAGTATCATGAATCCCGTTTAGGGGGTCAAAAATGCTGTTTTCTAAAAGGTTTTTTTTTAATAATTCTAGTTGGTACTTGTTGGGATCATTTTAGTGTATCTACTTACACTTTTTTAAAGTTTGTGTTTTCTGATTTGTATCAGGATCATCCCCCAAAGTAACATTCTAAATATTTAAAAAATGATAAAATATATATGTAAGGGGTGTATTTGATCAAAAACCTGTAAAGGTTACTTTCAGATAAAATGCTCAAATACAATCTTGTTTTAACATATGTTTTTAAAATATCTGGTCACGCATGTGTACACTATATGAAACTTTAGAGGCCCTTCCACGGGTAAATATAAACACTTTTCAATAGTTTGCTGCTTGATGTGCAAGCAGTAGTGGTACCAGAATCGTTTTTAGGGGGATTCATTTTTCCTGAGTGGTGAAGCTTCAGATGAGGGAATATCCCCACAGTGCAAGCAGTAGCAGCACCAGAATTTTTCAGGGGTGGCTTCTTTTGATTGGGGAGACCTAAAATGGGAGATTTGGCAAGTTTACGAAATCACACCCAGCCCAAGTTGCAATATTTTAAGTTGCTTTTATGGTGATTGTAGCAAATTGGACAGACCAAGGCAAAACATACTACAATTACAAAAAACATTTCAAATGATAATTCCTCATAAACAGTTTCATTTGTCAAAAACTTGCATTATGGATATCATAATTTAATGCCATAATCATGCCATGGCAGCATCTTGTTTTGGATGTGTCAGGAAAAAGGGAAATCCCCAGGTGCAAGATGTGTGTAAGAAGTGTTAAAGTGATTTACAAAAGCAAATTTGTTGCTCACCTGATGCTTTCACCATAACACCATAGCTTATTTAGTCTGACTGGATTGGTGATTCATGATATTTGTCATGACATATTTTTTGTGTACATATCTTGAAATTAACTTTATGAGATTTGACAGCCAAATTCAAAAATATTATGATGATTAGCCTATTGGAGTATATTGATATTACTAGTTCATGATTATTTGACCTTTATTTTAATCAATTGCTTGCAATACAAAAATAAAAATGACTTTACACATTGGAATATGATGTTTATAGTGAATAGTTAAATAATGGGCTATTCGAAGTGAAATCCATACATATACACATGTATATTTCAAATGGAGTCGCCCATTCCGGTAACCCCATTCCCTATGTGCAAGATTAAAGGTCTTGTCTTCCATAGGGGGTGTATGGATTTCAAATAGAACAGCGCATTATCAAGTTGACACATTTAGAATGTTTTCCTTTTTACAGAAAGAAAACAATGTTTTTGTTTTAAATATGTCTCATTGAATTCATCCATTGTGTGCTATCCTCAGTAGATAGCATTAAAACATAGGGTGATATCTTCAGTAGATAGCATTAAAACATTGTGTGCTATCCTCAGTAGATAGCATTAAAACATAGGGTGATATCTTCAGTAGATAGCATTAAAACATTGGGTGATATCTTCAGTAGATAGCATTAAAACATTGGGTGATATCTTCAGTAGATAGCATTAAAACATTGAATGATATCTTCAGTAGATAGCATTAAAACATTGGGTGATATCTTCAGTATATAGCATTAAAACATTGTGTGCAATCTTCAGTAGATAACATTAAAACATTGGGTGATATCTTCAGTAGATAGCATTAAAACATTGGGTGCTATCTTCAGTAGATAGCATTAAAACGCTGGGTGCTATCTTCAGTAGAGAGCATTAAAACATTGTGTGCTATCTTCAGTAGATAGCATTAAAACATTGGGTGATATCTTCAGTAGATAGCATTAAAACATAGGGTCATATCTTCAGTAGAGAGCATTAAAACATTGGGTGATATCTTCAGTAGATAGCATTAAAACATTGGGTGCTATCTTCAGTAGAGAGCATTAAAACATTGGGTGATATCTTCAGTAGATAGCATTAAAACATTGGGTGATATCTTCAGTATATAGCATTAAAACATTTTGTGCTATCTTCAGTAGATAACATTAAAACATTGGGTGATATCTTCAGTAGATAGCATTAAAATGTTGGGTGATATCTTCAGTGGGTAGCATTAAAACATTGGGTGATATCTTCAGTAGATAGCATTAAAACATTGGGTGATATCTTCAGTAGATAGCATTAAAACGTTGGGTGATATCTTCAGTAGATAGCATTAAAACATTGGGTGATATCTTCAGTAGATAGCATTAAACATAGGGTGATATCTTCAGTAGATAGCATTAAAACATTGGGTGATATCTTCAGTAGATAGCATTAAAACATTGGGTGATATCTTCAGTAGATAGCATTAAAACGTTGGGTGATATCTTCAGTAGATAGCATTAAAACATTGGGTGATATCTTCAGTAGATAGCATTAAACATAGGGTGATATCTTCAGTAGATAGCGTTAAAACATTGGGTGATATCTTCAGTAGATAGCATTAAAACATTGGGTGATATCTTCAGTAGATAGCATTAAAACATTGGGTGATATCTTCAGTAGATATCATAAAAACATTGTTTGTTATCTTCAGTAGATAGCATTAAAACATTGTGTGCTATCTTCAGTAGATAGCATTAAAACATTGGGTGATATCTTCAGTAGATAGCATTAAAACATTGTGTGCTATCTTCAGTAGATAGCATTAAAACATTGTGTGCTATCTTCAGTAGATAGCATTAAAACATTGGGTGATATCTTCAGTAGATAGCATTAAAACATTGTGTGCTATCTTCAGTAGATAGCATTAAAACATTGGGTGATATCTTCAGTAGATAGCATTAAAACATAGGGTGATATCTTCAGTAGATAGCATTAAAACATTGTGTGCTAACTTCAGTAGATAGCATTAAAACATTAGGTGATATCTTCAGTAAATATCATTAAAACTTTGGGTGATATCTTTAGTAGATAGCATTAAAACATTGGGTGATATCTTCAGTAGATAGCATTAAAACATTGGGTGTTATCTTCAGTAGATAGCATTAAAAATACTGTGTGCTATCTTCAGTGGAATACATACTATTGTAGTAGATAGCATTAAAGCATTGAGTGATATCTTCAGTAGATAGCATCATTGTTTTGTGAGAAAGTCGGAAATTTAATAGAGCACATTTTGCCACATATTCCCACAAATACAGGCCACAAAATCCATCATATTATGATTGATGTACATATGATGTATATATGTCTGTAGATTGCATTGGCAGTGTCAAATGCATCTATGGCAAGGTGCGACAATAGCATTGTGCATTATATGTCTTGATATATGTAATGCTTGACACAGGTAACAGTATAGGGTTGCGCTAATGGGAACCATAATGGCTTTGTGCAGATCAGCAATAGTTGTATAATTTGACATAAGCAAAATATTCACACTTTGTTAATTTGAAATATATACTATTTTTATTTTCTGTTTTGGTATGATAGAGGTTACAAAATTTTGACTTTATACACCATGGAAAATATTGTTACTTTATCACTTTTGTTCTAGATTGAAAAAGCAACACAAAGCATGAACATTTGTTTGAGGCAAATGTTTTGGCACCGTCCTCTCAGGTTAAGTGCATCTGATCTTATGATGTATGTATGACATCAATCAGGTCCTGTTTCCAATTTATGTTATACAGCTTTTTGACTCCTGTGAATTTTAATCTAATTCCAATAACAATAACGTAATATATTCTGTGGGCTTTTCCAGTTGAAGTCCAGACACCTCCTTTGGAAGACATTTGAAATTCTCCCTCCATCAGTTTCCATCTAGGGGGTATGGATTTCAACTAGAATAGCTCATTTGATCTGGTCATTCCTGATGTAGATATGATACAGCAGAACCTTGTTAAAACACAACATATTTGAGCTCAAAATTCTTCATGACACAAAATGTTTTGTAATTCCCAAGCATATTAAGGGCTCATATTGAAATACCCTACCACGCTTTCACACAGAAAGAAGGCAGGATTCCCCTCGCTAAGCCCGCACCTCAGGAAAGCTCGGTCATAAAACGGATTATAAAGATGGATTATATGCATCAGTGATACACCCTGCCTTTTGAAGTGGTCCATGATGAATGGGAAGAAAACAAACTGACTATGGCTCATCGCACAACCCAGGAAAGCGCACTCCTAATTTAAGTGGCTAATTGCAGTGTTATAATCACACAGGATTTTAACAAAAGAAGGCTAGCATAGGAAAGCTGCAGGATGGCGCACACCTTCCTGTGTAAGGGAATTTCAATATGAGCCCTAAATGACCTGATAACCCAAATTCTTGCTTTTACTAAATGAAATTACACCAGATTATCCTGTTGATTGTGAAGAATTTTGGATTGGGGTAAGATTTGCCAGGTTGACATTTTATATAGCGCATTGTGAAACACAGATTCCTCAATGCGCTTTACAATAAGTGTTAAAAGGAAAATCATAATCACAAAATTATGTTGTATCAAAACACAACAAATTCAGTATAAAAAATGAATAGGCTTGAAAAACTACACATAAATACATCATCAAGTATAATAAAATATATTTTTAAAACCAGACCAGCAGTGGAATGCAATATAATAAAATACAGATTTAAAGAGCGCACTAGCACAGAATTACACAATATGTGACACGATCAAGGGAAATGAGTCGGATGTCGCTAATATTGATTTTGAGATATTGGCAAAGAAAGTGTTAAAATTCTTTTTGTTTTATATTGTTTTCAGTGATTGATAACTTAACGTAACTTGACAAAGAAAAGACATATCAACATGGGGTTTTCAATTTCTGAACGCTCTGATTGTCCTCTTTAGCAACATGTAAAACACATTTTTGACCAGGGTCAACATGTGACTCATTTCCCTTGATCATGTCATGTGAATATATACAGCAAAAAAAGTTGGATGTGGGGCCCACCAATAATAGCCAGCAGACCAGTTTGTACACCTTGCATATATCGTAGCATACACATATGTACTGTCTGTTTTTTGCCTCTTCCATCAATTTGGCAGCCCATCTTGCAATGATAAACTTGTAAAAACAGTAAAATGAAGATACTTTCTTTTCCCAAAGTATGTGTTGGGCCGTTCACCAACCTTTGTCAAAAGACAATAACATTGTTTCCAATCTCTTTGTATACACAACTTGTTCCATGTAGAAAAGTATATAAATTTATATATTTGTGGTAATTTCACTAATAATAATATATTTCGCTCCTATATTTTATAGTTGAGCACTTTATCTAGTGATGGTTTCACTATAATTTCTTACTATAAATTTATATATATAGATTTAAATAGAAGATACATACACCCTTTACCATGTTTAGAGGTAACCAACATCCATGCCAATTATTTCTGTAAGTTTCTTTACTTAATTAATCTATGTTTATGTGTTTCCCAATAGTTGCTGTAGATTCGTGCTTGGTACATGGACTCAAGCGACGTGCCGTGGGTATCTTCAAGGGTAACAACACAACGGCATCGCTTCTGAAGCAGGTCTCCAAGAACTACACACCAGCAGCACAGGTGTCTCAAAAGGTCCATGAGATTGAAACCAGAATGGAAAGCAGAAAGTGAGTAGATTTGTACTGTACCTTAACCCTAACCCAACTAGGTGTCACTAAAGCTCACTATTAAAACCACTCTGCGTGCATGCATTCCATGTGACTTGATGACGCAATCAGCCTAAGTCATAATTACCAGGGAATTGCTGCCCGGGGCAGCCAAACCTCGGCAGCTACATGTCGGTGATCATGTGCGTGGCATGCGAGGGGTACTGGGTGACTTCTTTCTTCACTTTCTCTCCTTCTCTCGTTTCTTCTTTACCTTCCGATAGCAAAAAAAACATGTGCAGGGTTAGGGTTAACATACATCAATGGTACAGCTGTTTGATGGGATCATTTATTAGTTTTTCAAACAAAACATCATGTACAACCCAATTGTTAGGCTTAAAGCTGTATCATACTAATGTATACAGATGCGTTTGAGTCATTTTCAACTTTAATTTCCCCTTATTTACAACATTATTCACTTTCACAGCATTTTTAAAGCTTTTTCGGAAATAAAATGTATCTATTTATGACAAGATAGGTGGCGCTATTTAGATAATGGAAATTACTCTTTCAGGCTTTTAATAAAAATAATTCCTTTTATTTTTTGATGAAATATGCTTATAAAATTTCTTTGTTGCTTGTTTCACCTATTCCACCTGTTTAAATGGCAGTATTGATTGCCTACCCCTTGCAAATTAAGAAATATGACTTATGATAAATAGCGCCATCTATAGTTTGCATTTTCTTAATAATGAAGCCACTTCTATATACATCAAACAACCGTGGGTGATCACAGGGAGTGTGATTTTCAAGTGTGCCACCTGAATGGGTGACTCCATTTGAAATCTACGCCCCCTGTGTGGGAGATTAGGCCAAAAAAAAATTGTTTGTTTGTCCATAGAGGCTTATGAAACAGTTGGGTCGGTAAGTCGGATTTTTTTAATTTTTTTTTTACAGATATTGCACTTGAAACTGACAATATGAAGACTGGTAAATAAGTCAAAACACACAGCACTTTACTGGTTTAACTCTTGAGATGGTTCTGCATGTTATACTGTTCATTTTCTTTACATTTTCTTTCTTCAAATTTATACTAACCACTGTTTTATACAAAGTCCCATCAAAAATCAAAAAAAACAAAAAAAAATTAAAAACAAAAAAAAATTTTTTTTAAAAAGACACGGTCGGGACCAGGGTACACAGTCGGTCGGACGTGGACAAACAAACAATTTATTTTTTTTGGCCTTAAGGTCATGTCTTCCATAGGAAGTGTATGGATATTAAATGGAACAGCCCAATGTATTAAGAGCCATTTTGTTTCTCTCCATTATTTACTTGTGGAAAATTCTTGAATACACTTTTATTTCATATTGTCTTTTGTTTTTATCTACCTGTACCTGTAAAAAAATGATGACCATGAACGGTGATACATACTGTCTGTTGTTTTTATCTATCTGTAGAAAAATGATGACCATGAATGGTGATAGTCCCAATCGTCCTGGTAACAGCATCAGAGTCGCACTTCAGCTACGCAACCTTTGGATCAGGGTGGCGCTGTTTGAAAAAGAACTCTCCAAGATCATCGAGTACATCACACAAAATTACAGGTAATCAGAAGTACACACATATCACAGTCTTTTACGGACCCTTATGGGCCAAGAATCAACTGCGTCTCCCCCTACCCTGCCTGTATGGATTTTCTAATCTTCTGTTGTTAATCTGGTGGTGGGTTTGAACAATTTTCAGAGACCATTTTTGTTGAAATTGGAGCACTTCTTGTTTCTGACCCCTGTTTTTTGGCCAATATAACTGACCACCCCACCCACCTTTGACCTCTATGCTTATAATTCAAGAACGGTATGTCGCAGATAAGTCAAACTATACTTTCCTGAATCCTTGAGATGAGAGAATAACAAAATGTGAGCAATTTAGCAAATTTGACCCATATATTGACCTTTGTCGAAATTGAGCTTATTTGTTTAATTTTTCAACCAATATGAGTCTGAGATACATTTCTTTGATGCTATATAAACCTGGGATGGTTTTGATGAAATTATGAGACGATCATTTTAATCTCTTCTGGCGGACTAATCACGCAAATCAGTGGTCGATGTAAAATTCCAAGAATGGAGTTTTCAACAGCTTAGAAATCATGGGATGGGGTAAAAATGTCAAATTTGCAAATAATTGACATTGTCGATCTATGTACAAAAAGAAAATATATTAAAGCTAAAGGATCATCCCATAATCATGCGCAGTCTCGTTGTTCTATCTATCTAATTGATTAGAAGTGATTTCCGAGAGACTTTTTTTATACATATTTCAGTGGGAAGCGTAATCGTGGTGTGCCCCCTATAGTGTCCCCCACACCCACCACACTCACCCCACGCATACTTGAACTCATTTGGGGTCATGCTGTTAAATTCTAATTATGGATCAAGATATATACAGTAGTATGGACATTTGAAGTCCAATTCCAATATCAACTGAATTCATAAACACTTGTTACTCTGATCATATCAGTACCAATGATGTGATTTCATTTTAAGACTACCATTCTTGAGTATAATGTATTTTTGGCATTGTATGTTGAGCAGGACCATGTAAATTTCATAACCCTGTAAAGCACTATCGAGAGGAGACATGTGATACTGAAACAAGTACAGTGAATGCAATAAGTGACGTCACATAATTGAGTTCATTGCCCACGAGGGTGAACATGAATGCAATAAAATTCATTCAAGATTCGCTTAGTGTGCACAGTTTATCGTATTACATTTCTCATGATGCAAATTAATGAATTAAATATTATCAATTGTTCTTTTTTCCTCATCTGCGAATTGGGAATATATTTTATTTTATGATTTTACTAAACAAACAAATTAAAAAACACACAAATTTCAATTCTGTAGGTATATACATAGTCTGCAGTAACAACCCACATTGGCATACATGTATAGTGACGTCATATTGTGGAGCCCATTGAGTTTCTTATATGCTTATGGTGCTGCATATTATACTGTACAGCAGGGGAAATTTTCGCAGGGGGTATTATTCATGGTCGAACAGGCAGCCGCGAATTTGTAACCCCGCAAAAATATTTATTACACATATATTTGGAAACATGAATTAAGGTAGGAGCATCCGATAATAGGCACATGCAGGAAAATAGCCACTATTTCAAATCAGAATTATGTATCCATTTCAAATATATAACCAATTGAAGATAAGTCTTTACTCCATTGATTTTTAATGTTTCATGAAAATTTAAACAATTCTTATGTTTTTCTTTATTTTTGAAAATTCCCTAATTTTGTCTACAAATAATTATTGCTAGCCTAGAGGGAATGTGATATGGTTTCCATAGTTTGTGGGGTGGTTAATAAGCCTAATATCTAAATTCTCTCGGCAGATTTTTTTGATAAAATGTTTATTTTTTGAGAAAAATCATTTTTTCTATTTTTAAATTAGGGAAATCTAAAAACACCCATAACTTAAAATAGAAACACTTTATTAAAAAAAGCTGGTGAGAAAAGTTTCTAAATTTAATAACCTTTCATATGACACCTTGTTTGTTAAAATTGGCCCTATGGTTAGCTCAGACAATAATTATGAAATTGGGTCATTCAGTGTTTCTAGATCAAATCAAGAAAATTTGAGCAAGTACTAACATTACCTTCAAATATCCCCCATATTACTGACCAATATATTTGAAAAAAGTCACTAATATTATTTGGTAACATTTTTGTAATAAAAAGATCCAAAAAGCAGTTCTATAACTGGGATGGAAAGGAGAAAAAATAATATTTAAACATAGTATCCATTTTTAAACTTTTACCAATTTTAGTGAACGAGGCTTAGTGTCAAAACCACTTTATGTACAAAGTCAATGGGGTTTTCCAACGATAAAAAATGGCATAACTCAAAAACGCTTTGTTGGCAAAAATTAAAACTTGGCAGGCAAGTTTATCTCACCCAACTACACATCCTGTATCATTTTAAACCAAATCTGTGCATGACACCGTAGCCGATGTTTCTACCTTAAACACCCACTAACTGTCCAGAATTGATAAAATCGCAAAAAATTAACCCAGCGAATATATCCCACCATACAGTAGATGTCTGTGATTCACTTCCATCCTCTGTATAAGTAGCGATTTTCGTGAGGGTTTTATTTTTGCGAATTTACGAATAGAGGTTACATCGCGAATTTAGCAACATGCCACCAGTGGCGGCGCTACTGGGAGGGGGAAAGGGAAAATCAAGGAGGGGCATTTGCCCCCCAAATATTTTTCTTGCCCCCCCCCACCACCCCCCCCCCACTTTTGAGGCACAAAACCCCAAATTACGTAAATTTCCACTTTTTGCAGCAATTTTTTGCAAAATTTGTAGATTTTGCCCCCCTGAAATTCACTTTCTGTAAAGTAAATGTAAATGTAATTTTAATTATTTCTGACTCAGAAAAGTGAACCTTTTTGCGGATTTAAAGATATATCTTACCCACTATGTCCATTCACTATGGGCTTTACATACTTCCCAACTGCAGCATTGAGAAAAACTAAAATAACAAGAAAATATATTTGATCCATTTCAATATATACAAAAGTTGCATACTCTGATTGCAGCCAGAAACATGAGATTATTGCATCCACACTAAGTCAACAATATATGCTATGGAGCTTGGCTATCCAATGAGCATTGGGCTATTCCAGTTGAAATCCATACACCCCCTATGGAAACATGACCTTAATCTCCCACACAGGGGGTGTAGATTTCAAATGGAATCACCCTTTCGGATAACCCCATTTGAAATTTGCACTCCCTGTGTGGAGTTATGTCCTGCATAAGGTTATGTCCTGCATAGGGGGTGGATGGATTTCAACCGGAATAGCCCAGTATTTGCTGGTTGGATCGATTGTCATATATGCTGTTTCCAGGAAAAAAATAATATGCAATTTAAAGCTGCACTGGTACAATTGCTTGTGTTTTGTTGTTTTTGTGTTTTTGTGTTTGTTTTTTGTTTTTGTTGTTTTTTGCTGAACCATGAAATGGTAGATCAGCCTATATAAGAGTATGCTTAATACTTTCATTGTACTAGCTTACCCACTCATCATAAGACCCTGGTCACTATTCATATGGGTCCTTTTCATATCTCACAATGCCAATAAGGTATGGCCTCCTTCAGGAGTGGTGTCAAATGAAAAAGAAAAAAGTATATTGAAAATAATTTCCACACAGAGGTAGACACTTCTCATAAAAACCTAAGTCAATATTCATATTTTTGGTCCTTTTCATATCTGGAAATGCCAAAAAGGTATGATCTTCTTCAGCTAGTTTTTTTAAAACAAAGTAAGTCACGAGCCGTACAACATTTAAATTACAAAAAAAAAATTGTTATGTTATTGAAAATTGAAACATGTCAAATTACTTGTCACTTTTATACTCACAGACTTTAGTTGGGTGATTTAGAGCAATTCCGTGACCGTGGAGAGCGAAGGTTCGTTTCTCAGTGGATTTGTCTTCTATGAAGGTTAATTAAAAATTTAGCGGGGTGCCCCTACGCGAAAGTGTGGCGGAATCCGTGACAGCCCGAAATCCAAAATGGCCGCCGTACCATTAAAAAAATTATTTTTCAATGGTTTGGCCTACAATGCTGTTCAGTATATGTTTTCAGAGGTTTTTTGGGTCGAGGAATTCATATCTGATGTTGATTTTATGATATGACCAACTTTTGACCTTCAAATCCAAGATGGCCGCCGATTTACAGCTCAGAAAGGTTAAATTGTCACATTTGTCGTATAGCCTTCATAATAGGGTCTAATTAAAGTTCTCATCATGCTGAGTTAAGTGATTGATTCTAACAACTACCAGTAATAATTATTTGACCTATTTTTGACCTTCAAATCCAAGATGGCCGCCGATTTTTAGCTCAGAAAAGTCAAATTTTCACATTTGTCGTAGAACCTTCATAATAGGCTCGAATTCAAGCTCTCAACATGCCGAGTTGAGTGATGGACACTAAAAACTACAAGTAATAATGATTTGACCTGTTTTTTGACCTTGAAATCCAAGATGGCCGCCAAATTTCAGCTGAGAAAGGTAAAAATGTCAAATTTGTCGTATAGCCTTCATAATATACTCTAACTAGAGCTCTGAGCAGAGAAGTGCCACTTCCCTGCTCTGAATAATCAAAGAGTCTTCATAATAGCCTAATGAATACCCATTCTGGCACACACATACACCCCAAGACAACTACCCACACACCCCTTCAGGTCTACGGGTGTTTTGCTCTGCACCCTATCAACAATGAATGAATGCAGCATCAAATTATATATTTATCTATATTTAGAAAGAAACATATTCTATGAGACTGCCGAGTTGAGTGATGGACACTAAAACTACAAGTAATAATGATTTGACCTGTTTTTGACCTTCAAATCCAAGATTGCAGCCGAATTTCAGCTGAGAAAGGTAAAAATTTCAAATTTGTCGTATAGCCTTCATATACTCTAATTAGAGCTCTGAGCAGGGAAGTGCCACTGAGTAGTCGAAGAGTCTTCATAATAGCCTAATGAATACCCTGGCACACACATACACCCCACACACCTACATATGCATATATTCACATTATTTGAATGAGTTTAGTCTATATTGGTTTCAGGTCTACGTGTGTTTTGTTCAATGAATGAATGCAGCATCAAATTATATATTTATTTATATTTAGAAAGAAACATATTTAATGAGACTTGTGCATAGATCACCTACAACACTGCTTGCTTGTTATCTACAGCGAAATCATCCCCTAACATTGTCTACTGAAATATGGCAAGCCGTGTAGGGCCTAAGTTGTCTGATACTATCGTCCAAGGTAAACATGGTAAATGGGGTTACAAACAAAAAGGAAAAACTGGTCAGGATTTGACATATAGGGTGATTTTTACAACACCTCTTCATGGTAATATGGGTCTAGAAGTCATTACATGCATCAAATGTTACATTATATCTCTATATCATCTTCAGACAAGCTTGAAAAGGCTCAGTGTTCAACTAAACTATCAAGTTCTGAAAGTGATGATGAGACAGAGGACCATTGGCAATCAAGCGCCCGCGTTCATCTGGGGTGGACCTCTTCACGAAAAAAAACTAAATGTGTATGGTGCATGCAGGATGTGGATCTGAAGCACCAGAATAGACCACGGGTTCATAATCAACACACACTCGGCATGGCGCTCCTTTTAGAGCCACACAGTCCTCGTAAAAGATGGGGAGCTGGGGGAGCGTCTCATACAGCTTGTTGAGTCCACGTCAGCACTGTCAGATCCTTTAGCAAATTGATATCATGTACCACCATGCCTGTTGGTTGAAGCACGTCAACCACCTACAAATTGATGTGTTTTCAGAACATGCGTCTCGCAGAGGTGAAGAATTTGTGGATTCGATCATCTTGAGCACAGAATCCGTTCACTGCAGCCCCTCTTTATAGCAGACTACAAACGCATGACTATGATATATGCATAGTGACTTTGGCTATACAGTGGGTGCTGTAAAATCGTCCAATCTCAAAGACCTGCTCAATGCTCGTTAATGGGTATCAAGACACAATTGGCTTCAAAGAGAGAAATGAGACGAACAAGAGTGAGTGGTTCCATGATATTGAGGAAAAGGTGATGACATTGAGGCTGCCATTTCATCACTTGGTATCAGTAATGAGCAGCTCCTCCAGAAGAACCTGGCACGGCGGCTAAGAAGATCAAAGACACATCTACTGTCGCCTGGTCACCTCATATCGACGAGGAGTAAAGATCTGGTGGAACTCTACACAAGAGTCGTGTCTGCATCAACTATGCTGACTTTAAGATTATTGGACTCTAATAGTCTTTTAAGCATCAGCAGCATGCCCACAGGAGATTGCCGACAGTAAGCCAGCCATTGTTATCGTCGACACTGACGACTTCAAGATCGATATAGCAGGCAATGCAACAGGAGTAACAGAAAAGCTTGAAAAGACCTGACCGCGAGCGCAAATGAAATCAAAGAAAGTGACATTGCTTAGTGTCCAAGTCAACCACCATGGGACAGAAGGACCATTGGCAACCAAGCACCTGCATTCATCTGTGTGTGGGCCTCTCCACGACCAAACGAAATGTGTATGGCGCATTCAGGGTGTGGACGCGAAGCAGGCATGGTAGTACACGATAACAATTTGCGAAAGGATCTGACAGTGCTGACGTGGACTCAACAAGCTGTATGAGGCGATCCCTCAGCTCCCCATCTTTTACGAGGACTGTGTGGCTCTTAAAGGAGCGCGATGCTGAGTGTGTGTTGATTATGAACAGCTTACTCCGTGGTCTATTCGATCACTTCAGATCCACACCATGCATGCACCATACACATTTAGTTTTTTCGTGGAGAGGTCCACGCACAGATGAACGCGGGCGTTTGATTGCCAATGGTCCCTCTGTCTCATCATCACTTTCAGAACTTGATGGTTTAGTTGAACACTGAGCCTTTTCAAGCTTGTCTGAAGATGATATAGAGATATAATGTAAGTGATGCATGTAATGACTTCTAGACCCATATTACCATGAAGAGGTGTTCTAAAAATCACCCTATATGTGACCAGTCCTGACCAGTTTTTCCTTTTTGTTTGTAACCCCATTTACCATGTTTACCTTGGACGATAGTATCAGACAACTTAGGCCCTACACGGCTTGCCATATTTCAGTAGACAATGTTAGGGGATGATTTTGCTGTAGGTAACAATCAAGCAGTGTTGTAGGTGATCTATGCACAAGTCTCATTAAATATGTTTCTTTCTAAATATAAATAAATATATAATTTGATGCTGCATTCATTCATTGAACAAAACACACGTAGACCTGAAACCAATATAGACTAAACTCATTCAAATAATGTGAATATATATGTATATGTAGGTGTGTGGGGTGTATGTGTGTGCCAGGGTATTCATTAGGCTATTATGAAGACTCTTCGACTACTCAGTGGCACTTCCCTGCTCAGAGCTCTAATTAGAGTATATTATGAAGGCTATACGACAAATTTGACATTTTTACCTTTCTCAGCTGAAATACGGCTGCCATCTTGGATTTGAAGGTCAAAAACAGGTCAAATCATTATTACTTGTAGTTTTTAGTGTCCATCACTCAACTCGACAGTCTCATAGAATATGTTTCTTTCTAAATATAGATAAATATATAATTTGATGCTGCATTCATTCATTGTTGATAGGGTGCAGAGCAAAACACACGAGACCTGAAGGGGTGTGTGGGTAGTTGTGCTTGAGGGTGTATGTGTGTGCCAGAATGGGGTATTCATTAGGCTATTATGAAGACTCTTTGACTATTCAGAGCAGGGAAGTGGCACTTCTCTGCTCAGAGCTCTAGTTAGAGTATATTATGAAGGCTATAAGACAAATTTGACATTTTTACCTTTCTCAGCTGAAATTTGGCGGCCATCTTGGATTTCAAGGTCAAAAACAGGTCAAATCATTATTACTTGTAGTTTTTAGTGTCCATCACTCAACTCGCATGTTGAGAGCTTGAATTGAGCCTATTATGAAGGTTCTACGACAAATGTGAAAATTTGACCTTTCTGAGCTGAAAAATCGGCGGCCATCTTGGATTTGAAAGTCAAAAATAGGTCAAATCATTATTACTGGTAGTTGTTAGAATCAATCGCTTAACTCAGCATGATGAGAACTTTAATTATACCCTATTATGAAGGCTATACGACAAATGTGACAATTTAACCTTTCTGAGCTGTAAATCGGCGGCCATCTTGGATTTGAAGGTCAAAAGTTGGTCATATCATAAAATCAACATCAGATATGAATTCCTCGACCCAAAAAACCTCTGAAAACATATACTGAACAGTATTGTAGGCCAAACCATTGAAAACATATTTTTTTTAATGGCCGACGGCGGCCATTTTGGATTTCGGCTCTCACGGATTCCGCCCACACTTTCATGAGGGCACCCCCGCTAAATTTTTAATTAACCTTCATAGAAGACAAATCCACTGAGAAACGAACCTTCGCTCTCCACGGTCACGGAATTGCTCTAAATCACCCAACTACTTCCCAACTTCCTTTTTCGATGAAAAGTAAGGAGTGCTAATTACATGTAATATTTTCTGGGAAGCATGGGTCTGTTCCACTTAAAATCCATACCCCCCCTGGAAGATTTAGCAAAACTCTTTGACAGATATAATTGGTTTCAAGTAGAATAAACAATTGGGTAATTTCCATTTGAAATACTTGCTCCAGTTGTGGAATATATCTAGGTAAACAATATAGGGAGGAGTATGGGTTTCAAAATAATTAACCCTAGTCAATTCCATTTGAAAAACATATTCCTGCTGCAGCGGTATAGTAATGGAATAACCCATGTATGATATTGAAAATATGGGAGCTCAAATACATGAAAAAATCTGAAGACAATGAAAAACTGGTTGGCTTCAAGCAGTGTTTATTTTCTGTTTTTGACCTTTGGATTAAAGTTGTTATACTTTAGACAGATTTCATGTATGATTATTGGTTTACCATTTTCCGATCTCAGCAAATAATGTGTCACAAAGAAATTTGATACATGTGTTTACTTGAAAGTTCACAAAACTTGATTTCAAGAGCAATAAAAGCTTGTATACTTTCATTTGATATGATATATGTACTATGGATCAAAATAAAACCCCAGATCTACTAGAGTATATGGTTTGTAGACGGATATTATTGCGCAGCAAATGAGAAGTGCTTTGTGACTCCCTAAATATTGTTTTCCTAGGAGAATTACGGCTATTACCTTACAAGTAATTATGTACTCAGATACCCAAGTTTTGGGTGGGAATCCAGGTACCTGTAAAAAAATATTTTAAAAGTTACAGACCCTAAAATTACTTGTTATTCAAGGTTGGAAACTGGATAAATGCTGCTACTAGTACTGAAAAATAATTCAAAGCTGGATAAAATTGTACATTTTAGTTACTTTTGCATATATTGAATAGCCAGATAATAACAAGTAATTTTAAGGGTCTATAACTTCTTCTTTTTTTAATTTTTGCAAAAACAATTGTTTCGGGTAACCTGTTATTGGAATTTTGATGGGGAGCTACCCAGAGAAAATATCTTACACTTCCCATCATGTATTTGTTCCGTGTACTGATTTGCTATTCAGTATAACATGGGTTGATAGTGACAAGAAAGACCTTTTAATATTTCAAAATACGGATGAGCTCTGTTTTTAAAATTAAGGTATTTTTGTCACTATCTACCCATGTTGCACTGAATAGTGAATCAGTACAGGGAAGAAATGCATTGTGGGAAGTATAAGATATCTCCGCTGGGTGTTATCCATTGTTTCAAATCCTGTATTAATCACTTTCATAGGCCTAACCATTTTGAATAATTTAAGCACATTAATTTTTATAATAATCCCTTTTATGTTTGGATATTATTTGGTTTTGACTTTCTGAAGCCGGAATGGAATATGTCATCCTATCCACACTGTTATATAACTTGATACAATTTGTTGCGCACACACTCCATATTATAGTGTCAGTGCGTGAAATTAATTTTACCGCCATTTACTCAATCTGTACAGGATCAGAGAAGATATCCCAGAATCCTTTGCAACATGACGCATCACCTCATTACCGCAAATGACACTCCTGTTAATTTGTTTGTACAGGTTCCCTTTGTTTTCATGTTGAGAATAGACTGGCTTAAACATGGGTCGATAAACATCTTTTAATTGCAAGCTCTGGGATGTGCTCTGTTCATTGGTGTACATTTTGTCACTATCAACCCATGTTGCACTAGATAGCAAATCAATACAGAAAACTAAAATGGAAGAAATGCATTGTGGGAAGTGCAAGATATCTTCTGTGGTACAGGATGATGTATGGTGACAGTCTATGTTACAAAGGGATCTACTGATAAATGACTGTATGAGTGATGTTTAAAAAGAGCAAGGCGATATATTCATTTAGGGATGACCGCAATATGCTTGAGCAATGACTGATACAACTCATTCAGATTTTAGTCAGGTTTATCAATTTTAATTGATGTGTTTGGGGCTCGAGCAAACTGACGTATGAAAATTTTGAGAGAGAAAAAATCAGAACTCCGCGGGGATTGAACCTGGGTCGCTGGATTACCAGTCCAGAGTCTAAGCACTGTACTACCTCAGTTCACAGTCGGTACTCTGGCAATCTCAACTAAAGTCCCCATCATGATAACTCTCTCATTGTGTCTCAGCGGCCAATTATAATATTAAATGAAGAAGGAGGTGGCCTATTCTTCATTGTGTATTAATTTTATCACACAAATAGCAGTCAAAGGCTGTGGTGGTGCCAGGGTTTTTTTTGGGGGGGCATTAAGGGGCAAAGTGAATTTCAGGAGAGTCAAAATCAACCAAAGGTGACATTTTTGTAATTCTGGGTTTTTACCGGCAAATGCCCCCCCCCCCTTATCTCCATTCAGGTAATCCCATTTGAAATTCACACTCCCTGTGTGGAAGATGAAGGTCTTGTTGGGAGGGTGAAGTGAATTTCAGGAGAGGCAAAATCAACCAAAGTGAACATTTTTGTAATTCTGGGATTTTACCGGCAAATGCCCCCCCCCCCTTATCTCCATTCAGGTAATCCCATTTGAAATTCACACTCCCTGTGTGGAAGATGAAGGTCTTGTTGGGAGGATAAAGTGCATTTCAGGAGAGTTAAAATCAACCAAAGTGAACATTTTTGTAATTCTGGGATTTTACCGCAAATGCCCCCCCTTATCTCCATTCAGGTAATCCCATTTGAAATTCACACTCCTGTGTGGAAGATGAAGGTCTTGTTGGGAGGATAAAGTGCATTTCAGGAGAGTTAAAATCAACCAAAGTGAACATTTTTGTAATTCTGGGATTTTACCGGCAAATGCCCACTCCCACCCCCTTATCTACATTCAGGTAACCCCATTTAAAATTCATACTCCCTGTGTTGAAGATTAAGGTCATGTCTTCCATAGGGGTGTATGTAATTCAAATAGAATAGCCCAATGAAGAAGAGCCTTGTGTGCCAATCAGCAGGCATGATTCCTGTAGTACATGGGTAGGTTACAAAAGATTTGTAACAGCCAGTGACAATGAATAAATTGACATTTGCGACTCAATAGCATCATAGCATTTGAGGAGTTAAAGCGCAAAAGCTGGAAAACACTTTAAAACTTTTTGTGTTAAGGGATCTGGAATGAGCGTTTTGGGCGTTTTGACAGTATTTTTGTGGGACATGAGAGCACATCAGACATATCGAATTGCATTCTGAATACTGAAGAATGTCTTTCTGATATCAAATAATTTTAATTTTTGAAATTCACGATATAATACAAATTTTGTGACAAATTATTAAAATTTAATATTTTTCACATTTTTGATATATAACAGTCCTCGAAGTAAATTTTATAAATCTAATGCCATATTCTTAAAGTGTATGTAGCTGGGAGGAAAAGCCGACGATCAATTGAAAATTTTGACCTTTCATATTGAAGTTATGGATTTTTTCCCCAAAAGACCTAATTGTTTTTGGTGTTTTGGGAAAAAAATCCATATCTTCAATACGAAAGGTCAAAATTTTCAATTGATCGTCGGCTTTTCATCCCACCTACACACACTATAAGTATAAATCATCAGATTTATAAAGTTTACTTCGAGTACTGCTAAATATCAAAAATATCAATTTTTAATCATTTGCCATAAAATGTGTATTTCCATTGCGAATTTCAAAGGACATTCTTCGTATTCAGAATGCAATTCGATATGTCTGATGTGCTCTAATGTCCCACAATAAATACTGTCCAAATGTTCATACCCCACCCCTTAAGACCACCAACATGTGCCCAATAATTATAGCTTTTAATTGACACCCTACTTAAAAAAATCCAATATATATTTTGAAATTATGATCAAAATACCATATTAGCATGATGAAATTAAGTTCCCATATATCTCAAAAGAAAAAGGGATGTATCAGTATTTGCTGAACCGTTAGTTTCAGTGATGCCATTAACACATGATGGAGGAGAGCATGACCTATGTGTAACTATGTTTGCCCTCTAATACGATTGCCCGCTAATATTCATACAAGTAAAGCTGACACACAAGAGGAATGGTATGATAAAGAGATCCCTAGACTCTTGAAAAGGGATGTCATTTCTGCCCCATTTGCATGATTTTTTCCCAGGAGTGGTAAAATGCCTGAAACTTTATTATTGGCCTTTTCTCAAGAGGCACAAGATCTATAATATAAATGTGATATTGGCTTCCTTGCCTTATTTCCAATAAGATTCATGTATTAAATATTATTAAAGAAGTGCATTGCAGATTTTATTTAAATGGCTAAAACTGGCCAAATATGGCTCTTAATTTGCACCCTCACCCAATTCTTTGTACTGTTTATTTTGTTTTCTTTCAGTAAATACTATGATAAAGACGCTCTTCTTGCCGACCCTGTGGAGGGGCCTATTTTGGCTTCACTACTAGGTAAGGATTGACACAAAGCAATATACATACAGCTTATTAATTTGTTTGCAATTTTTATACAAGAGTTCTTGCAAAAAGTTGGTTCAAATGACATTATTATGAACTGTTCACATTATGTACATGGCGTGCGGGACGATCATACACACATCAAAGGACTGTACCGTAGCACAACCGGCGGAGTGACACACATTGTCATCATCGGCGCTGGTAGTAAATTCATCCTAAACGTCAGTTGTTGTGTCTTTGGATTTTGTTTTACATATATTAAGGGATCTAAAATGAGCGTTTATTGCGTTTCGACAATATTTTTTGTGGGACATGAGAGCACCTCAGACCTATCGAATTGCATTCTAAAATACTGAAGCATGTCTTTCTGATATCAAATAATTTTCATTTTTGAAAATCACAATATAATACAAATTTTATGACAAATTATAAAAATTTGATATTTTTCAAATTTTGATATATAACAGTCCTCGAAGTAAATTATATAAATGTAATGACATATTCTTAAAGTGTATGTAGCAGGAGGAAAAGTGACGGTCAATTGAAAATTTTGACCTTTCATATTGAAGATATGGATTTTTTCCCAAAAGACCTATTTTTTTTTTGGTGTTTTGGGAAAAATCCATATCTTCAATAATGAAAAGGTCAAAATTTTCAATTGATCGTCGGCTTTTCATCCCACCTACATACACTTTAAGTATAAATCATCAGATTTATAAAGTTTACTTCAAGTACTGTTAAATATCAAAAATATCAATTTTAATGATTTGCCATAAAATGTGTATTAAATTGTGAATTTCAAAAAATCAAAATTATTTGATATCAGAATGACATTCTTTGTATTCAGAATGCAATTCGATATGTCTGATGTGCTCTAATGTCCCACAATAAATACTGTCCAAACGTTCATACCCCAGCCCTTAAGTAGTTTATAATATTTTTTTTAAAACTTGGTTGTGTACACTTTTTGAATCTTTGTAAATCTATCCAAAGTGCCCCCGCTGGTCAGTTGGTACTGTTTAGCCTGCATATATAGTTTAACATCTCCTTATTTTTCCCACATTAAAGTTGGTCCTTGCGCCCTGGACTACTCCAAAATGAAAACGGCCGACCACTATTGGACGGACCCTCCCGCAGATGAACTGGTGCAGAGGCATAGAATACACAGCGGAGGGCCTAGGAGTGTTGACGGGCAAGGCCCTAACTCCCCTAAACGACCTGGACTGCAGGTGAGTATGAAGGGTCAGGGTTCAAAGGTTACTCCAGATTCCAGAAAAATGTTGTACTCATTTCCGGTGCCCATTTATACACTTGGGACATTGAAGATATACAGTAGAGGTTTAAAGCCTTTTCTAAGGGCACAACACAATAGCAATAATGCTGGGGATTCGAACCCGCAACCATCTGATTATTGTTCAGAGCCTGTACCAATAGGCCACCTTGCTCCCAGATAGACTGGGCCAGGCTGAAAGGTTTTTCAGTCTAAGAATCCAAAATCTCAAGTAGGTGTCAGAAATATGAAATTACATTGAAAGTAGACTTTCCTGCATTTGTTATATTTAATAACATATGGCATCTCCAAGCAAGGGAAATGTCATGTAGGAGCTAGAGAATTTGCAGGATGCTGAAGCACCGGATGTTATTCTTTTCTCTTTTCCTTGGCATTTGGACCAGATATAATTTATAATATCTGCCAGGGCATCTAGGGACAGATGTAAAGCTTTTGACATTTCGGTTTGTTGCTATCGTTAATCTTTTTATCCCATGTAATATTGTGTAATTGAAACAGGTATATTAGTAAGGGAGCAAACCAAAAGATGGATGATACCCTATGAATAAGGCCAAAAAAAGTGGTTTTTTGGCCTCAATCGACCAACCCAAAGCGTGTTTTACATTAATATTGCATAAATTTCCTTTTTTCCTTCCGGGTTGCAAGTGCAATTTCTGGGAACTGGTAAGGTGTATATGATGTGACTTGGTGGAAGAGTGGCAATTGGCGGTCTGAAAATTACACTAGGTTTTCGTCGCAAACTATGCTAATTTAGTAGCTCATTTGCATAAATTTGCATTTTTTTTAAATAGATTTTTTAAACATTTTCCTCCAGCTCCATGTGAAATCATCCCGATTAAAACAATCCCTGACATGGTGGAGAAATTGAACAACCAGAGAACTACAAAATGCTATTTTTGTTTGTCATCTGAAGTCATCGTTCTCATTTTCTTCATTGTCTTTTAAACTTTTTTTTCTTCCTCTTTGTCTGCCTGTGTCTTCTTCCTCATGGTCATTACCTTTGTCTTCTCTGTCCATCTTCCTCTCATTCATCACATCGAGGGTTGAGAGCCAGAAAGCCTCAACTCACAATCACCTTCTCCCACAAAATGAGCATAAAGTCGGCAGAGCATTATAGAAGAAACAGTTCATTAATCGTGACAAAATTCAATAGAAAACAAAAGACATTGTGGAGGAAATATTGATTTTTGAAGGCCAAAGTAAGGAGCCAACTTAATGCTCATTTTGTGAGAGCTGGTCACAGTGAGTTTTGGCTTTCTGGTTCTGAACCCTCGACATTTGTCTTTATCTGTATCATTTGATCGTTTCATTGTCTTAACTATGTTAAATTTAAGAAAATATCTACCCCCTATGCCTGACGCAGGTTGTTCTGGCCTGTTTTTGCTTCAGTAAAAGCAAGAAATGTGAGGCTCATTAGAAACCAAGCACATTAGCCAACTTAGCCAACCATAATGGGCTATTCCAGTTGAAATCCTTACACCACCTATGGGATATACCTTAATCTCCCACACAGGGGGTGTTTATTTCAAATAGAGTCACCCATTCAGCTAACCCTATTTGAAACTCACACTCTGTGTGTGGGAGATTAAAGTTATGTCTTCCATAGGGGGTGTATGGATTTCAACTGGAATAGCCAAATATAGTTCAATATGAATTTGCACAAATGTTGAGATTTGCAAAAGTTATGAAGCGTACCATATGGCTGAAATATTGTGTACAAGAGCATTTTAAGCTGGAGGCCAATCAAGCTGCTGCTGTACTTCAGATGTAAAAAGTGATATCGCCAAAGGCTGCCTTCTGCATTGAACCTCATGAGAACTACCTGCCGATTGGCCAAAAAGAAGTTTTCATTATCAATTGGACCAATCAGCAACATTGTTAGAATAGTTTCACCACACAAAAAAATTGGGGTGAATTATTTGCAAAGCTCCATTCTGATTGGTGATTCAAGTGAAGATATCATGTTATTGACCAATCAGAGGCAATGTTAGATCGGCAGGTAGTGCTCAGGGGGTTAACGCATAAATAGCGCGTATATCGGTTGCTGAGTGCCAGAAGTGGTTAAGTACAATAGCTGCCATGTGTAGATGAGTACAATATACTGTGTGTTAATTGCCAAATGTTCACAGGGCAGCTGTTGCACTTACCCACTTCTGGCACTGAGCAGTCAATATGTGTAAAGTCCAAAAATCTTGAAAACGTATGTATGTTCAAATATTCCACAATTTGATATAGAAATAACCTGATATTGTCATCCGGTGTCTACATCTGCCTTCTTGTAAGCGTTGAATCATTTAATGTTGCAAAAAAGATGAATAGCTAGAGGTGGGTTTAGGGGTTGAGACAGTAGTATTGGTGTTGGAAAAATAATGCTACCTCCCATGTTATGTCAGAGGATAGAGGCACGGCTGGATCTTAAAACAATACTTTTATTCTTTAAATGACACTATAAATAACAGTTAGTGATAAAAAATAACGTAAGGCAGCAATGGCATGTTTTGTGCCTGAATTTTTCATATATTGATTGCTCAGTACCAGTGGGTAAGTGCAATAGCTGCCCTGCGAACATTTGGCAACTTACAGTATACTGTACCCATCTACACATGGCAGCTATTGCATTTATCCACTTCTGGCACCGAGCAGTCGATATATATGCTTCTGTGCCATGCTATATTCCCTGGGTTTCAATCAGTGCTGAAATTACGTATTGATTTTTGGTGTAGAATTCAGAAAAACAGGAAGATAAAACCACTCGGTGATGGCCAAGAAGAATATAGGAAGTAGGGCAGGGTGGGAAATGTGCACTTAATGAGAAAAATTGTTATTAAGGGGAAGAAAAATCAAAATATGCTTGAGATGCTCGAAACTTCCAATACCCATAGTGAAATATGTTCAATAAATTAGAAGTGTTAATCACACAATTTTTTTCCAAAAAATGTGTTTAAAAAAATTTTGTACTGATATTTTTGTTGCAAAAAACATAAAAACAAAATGTGCCCAACAGCTTTGAGAGATTTTTATTTTGCCCAAGTATGGAGCAGGAATTGCATGGGTCCACCATATGTTTGCCAAATGAAGGTACAGGGGGTGTAGATTTCAAATGGAGTCACCCACTCAGGTAACCCCATTTGAAATTCACACTCCCTGTGTGGAAGATAAGAAGGTCATGTGTATGGATTTCAACTGGAATAACCCATTTCAGTATAACAGAGTGGATGATTACTGGCAAGTTTATGATGATAATAATTAAATTTTCAAATTTGTTTTATTCAAAAAAAATGTTCTTTTGTTTTCTTCTGCATCCAGGTCAGGAAAACGCCACCCAGCAGCACCCCGTCAGAGGAACACCGCGCTCCAATGTCAGCAAGGGACTATGTGGAATCATTACACCAGAATAATAGAAGCCAACTTCTGTACGGCAAGAATAATGTGTTCGTACAACCAGTAAGTTACAAGGGAGGGATGCGTCTGTGTTTGCCTGCAAACAAGGACACACCCAAAAAATGTAAATTGTGGACTTTCCTGCAAACGAGCAACATCCTTGCTTCTCAGAGGTCTGCACTAGGTCACAGTTGCATGCCTAATGCATTTTAGAGATATGTCCGCTATTGTGCATTAAATATAGCGACCTTGGTAGGCGTATTTCATACTGCTATACACACCAAAATTTTTGGTCCTCAATTTGTTGATTAAATGTTGATTCAGATGTCCTCATTTTGATAACAATACACAATGGCTGTGGTTGCTGATGGCAAACACAAACAGGGTGTGTGTTAGGGGTGTCACCGTGTCAACATTTCAATGTTTCATGTTTAACCGACCGCAAATGCACTATCCGTATGAACATTAAAAAAAATTATTTAAAATCAATTTTTCAACCAAAATGGTCATAACAAATGCTGGTCTCTTATTTTATTATGTCTGAAAACATATCTAGGCGATAACCAGCTGAAATCTAGGATATAACGCTGACAAAACTTCAGCCAGGCACAAGTGACCTGGTGAAGGTGGTTGCCATATAGATATCTGGTTGGGGCATTTTTACAGGATAGGCGAGTCTGAACTGACTGTAACAAGGTCTTTTATCATGGGCCATCTGCCCGGTCTTTACCACTTTACCAGATGAGCCACGGGGAGTGGAATTGGATTTTTTAAGGTTCTGTAAGGAACCTAAAAAAGCCTAGGTTCTGTAAACACCTGCAGTTTATGTTGTGTACTAATTCTAAAAATACAACAAAAGTGCCAAATGTATTTATTTTTAAGTCATTCCATCAAATTGATTTCTAATAATGGATATACATTTTACTGGGGTAATATGAATGCCCTTTTCAAATTCTATTCCTAGGTTATTTCCCATGGTAAATTATTGCTATTTAAAGTCTTTTGTTAAGCTGACACTTATTGGTATGAATTTGTGTGATAATGGGATCTTTTCTTCCAAGTAGTATAGACAGTGTTGCCAAAACGTTTCAATACCATTAATGGGAACCTGACAATGGGCTATTCCATTTAAAATCCACACTGTCCCTGTGAAAGATTTTGGAAATATTTTCCACAGGGGGAGTATGGATTTCAAATGGAATGAACACTTTAGGCAGCTCCATTTGAAACTCACCATCCTCTGAAGAAGATTCAGGTTGAATCTTTCTCAGAAGATGTATGAAATTCTAATGGACTGCCTAATGTGTTCTGTGTTCATTCCATTTGAAATTCATACTCCCCCTGTGGAAGCTATTTCCAAAATCTTCCACAGGGGTAGTGTGGATTTTAAATGGAATAGCCCAATATGGCTTGATTATAATGAAATTTTGATTTATATTTTTCATATTTGTAGAAGGAAGATATCCAACAGATTCCTGGCTACCTGTCATTGCATCAAACGCACGAACATTTGACCATTAAATGGACACCCAATCAGCTGATGAACGGAGGAGGGTCAGAGGGTGATGAGAATGAGGGTGATAAAAGGTAAGCAGAGAAATTGTTTGTCTGGATGTTTGTTTGTTTGTTTGTTTGTTTATTTACATTGAGGGGTGGGGTGTGTTTATCATTGTATAATGTGATGACTCCCAATCAGCTAATGAACGAAGTGTGATCCAGAGGATCTATTAGATTTAAAATCCACACTACCCCTGTGGAAGATTTAGCTGAAGTCTTCCAAAGAGGGAATATGAGTTTTGATTAGAATAGACAAATTGGGTAACTTCTATTTGAAATTCTCACTCCAGTTGTGGAAGATAAAGCCATAAAGAGGGAGTATGGATTCAAAATGATTAACCCTGTCCAATTACATTAAAAAAACATACTCCCCCTGTGGAAGATATTTCCAAAATCTTCCACAGGGGTAGTGTGGATTTCAACTGAAAGAGCCCAATGAGGATGATAAAAGTTAAGCAGAGAGATTGGTTTGTCTGTACATGTATGTTTCGTTTGCATGTTTGTGTGTATTATTATTGATTATTGATAACATTTGACCGAAACCAGGCAAAGCTCAATAGCGCTCAGAGGCTACTAGATGAAAGGGATGCCAACCGTATATGACGGGACAGGGGAATGGGGAGAGGCCTGATGTTAGAAGCAAGAGTAAAAACCTGTGAGGACAACCAAACTTACATCCCGCAGGGAGTTGAACCTGCGCTACAACATTGAGAAGCGAGTAAGAAGACCACTACTCTAACCCGTATGTTCATGTATCACATGATTGAAAGGTTGGGCCACTAAGTAGATTCCCAATCAGCTCAAGAATGGAAACGTAGCAGAGCGTGATGACAATGATAGCAAGAAAGTGTAAGCTGAGAGAAGACTTGTTTTTACATTTGTCAATGTGCCTCTTTGCTTGATTAATCAGCTAATTAGTGGATATCCAGTCACTTGGAGACAGGTCAAAGTCTGATGAGAGTTCATAGCAGATGACAAAAGGTCATATAGTCAATGCATTGGTTATTTTTGAGTTGAGATAAATGACCAGGGTTTTCTTTAACGCACAAAACATGTGTGTTTACGCGTTCAGGCACTTTTCTGACTCCTTCAAATCCCTAGTTCCAAAGTCCAATGCGTACAAAATCTTGAAAACGTACGCGTTCAGATATTGCAAGAATTGAATAGAGAAACACCTGATATTGTGTATTTATTCTCGGCTTTTGGCATTTAGGACCTATACTCCCGATATGTAGGACAACGAAAGGCTTTATGGACCGGCATTTCACAATTTTCAGCTTTTCAACTGTTCAAATTTAAATTTTACACAGTAATAGTGCCAAAATGGTCCACCAAATCGCTTCAATTAGGTCTTCATTTTGCAACATTTTCCTAGTTCTAAGGGGGGAACATCACCCTGCGTAGTTGATAAACAAATGGCCACTTTCACTTCTACTTTCGACATTTGCCAATTTATGTTTAACACAATTTATAGGCCTACCATAATAGGGAAAACATTTTGAAGCTTAACTGTTGAAATATGGTGCAAAAGTGGAATAAATTCGCGAGAAAAGCGCGCAAAAATGTGCACTTTTGGGGCTAAAATGGCCAAATATGAGGTTAATTTGGTCAGAAACCCACATACAGGCGTCAACATTGGGGGATGATTGTATGGATCATCCCCCTGGCAAAATATTGGGGGAGATTCCCCCCCACCACCCCAATCCGGATCTACGCCTATGGCTCCAAAAACACACATATTGTTAAAAATGTCTTCAAAAATAATATAATAAAAATACCCCTTGGGCAATGTTATGGACCCCTTCAGAGGAAAAATTCACAATTGAAAGGGTCAAAAAAATTTGAAAATACCCCTTCAGTAAAATGCTTAAAGAAAACCCTGTAAATGACAAAAATGGTGTTTAATTGAGCCACCTGCAAGAAAAGTAATATTCAGCTGGTTTTGAGTGTCATAACTGGCTTTTCATGTGTGCAATTGGTAACTACTATGGTTCGAACTAAATTTTAAGGCAGCATGAGCATACAAATTACTGGAAACTAAAATGCAAATGTAGATGCACTCCAAATATCTGATAAAATGATGATAGTTTATTAACAAGGCTTCTATTTTTGAGAAAGTCTGTTACCATGGTTACACACCACTAATGGCCATTTATCTGTAGTTGAGTAATCGTGCAGATAACCCGAGTCGTACAGAGACTTTAACCCCCTGAGCACTACCTACCAATCTAACATTGCCTCTGATTGGTCAATTACATGATATCTTCACTTTAATCACCAATCACCATCAAGAATGGAGCTTTGCAAATAATTCACCCCAATTTTTTTTTGCGCGGTGGAATTATTCTAACAATGTTGCTGATTGGACCAATGGATAATGAAAACTTCTTCTGGCCAATCGGCAGGTAGTTCTCATGGGGTTAAAGTGTCTTGACTGGGAAAAGGGGATATCATTGCCTTCAGTCAAACTCCAGATATATCGTATTTGTTGTTCTATTTGCGAGTCAAAAATAGGTTTTCTGTGACAAAACAAACTGATTTTCAAAGGGAAATAGCAAACAAGCCTGCAGACAGTGCAGAGCAACACATGTGCACTCAATATTTGAACATGTGACTTCCTTTTTCTGATTTTACTGAACTGAAGCATATGTTGTTTTTGCAAGCGTTGAGGCCAGTTAGAGGTATAATAGTCCAATGTCTTTTGGGCGTATTGCTGCAGCTAATTTGTTGCCACATCTTCTACAGCTACAAAACTTACTTTTGCAGAAAATGTCAAGAAGGAGAACGAAGCCCCAAATCAATTGAGCGGAAAATTGCAGCTGACAACTGAAGCACTAACAAACTTCTCCATAGAGGATGGAATTTCGATTGACAATCTGGGTATACGCATTTTGAAATTTGCATAGTTAATGAGCTTCGTCCACATGCAGAATGGCTCACACAATACATTTCACCATTGAATTATCATATAACAACAATTTGGCCCATGTATAGCAATATTATACATGTAGGTCAAAGGGTATTAATAACAATGTCCATGGGTCAAATTTTCAAAATGCTCCAAATTTAATAAAAATAGTATCATATTATTTGTCTTTAGAAATCAATACAAAAAAGATATAAACCCCTCAAAAAAAGTATGGAAACTTTCAAAAACGGCTGTATATATGAAATCTATCTCCACATTGTTTCATATCAGTGAAACCATTGTTCTTTCCTGTCAACAATGACCATTTGTGACGATAACTTATACCACGGCTGAGTAACTTTCTTTGACAGACAGAGAGGTCTCAAAGAAAATGTGCCAAACTGACCATTGTCTGCGCTCATCTTATTGCTTTGAATGATCGAACGAATGAATAAAAGAATAAATGAAAAGTTGTTTGCCGTACATCATGTTGAATAAAAAGTGCTAGGATGGTTCTACATGTGGATTCAAATGGATCAACGCAAGCTAATCTCTCTTGCTGGTCACTTCTTCATCATAGTGGTCATGGTTCGATTATCAGATCTGGATAAGGCTCGAGCTATTGGTCAGCTTGAGGCTAGCATACCTTAGAATCAAAGTGCGGCAACTTTTGGAGTTTCCCGCAGTATGATCTTCAAGCTAAAAGCCAAGTTTCGTCAGACCGGAGATGTCAAAGACAGACCTAGAAGTGGCCGCCCAAGAAAAACAACAGCTGCAGAAGACCGGTACATCAGACTGGCAGCACTTTTAAACCATTTGTAATGAAACTGTGTGATATTCCTTATTCATAATATTTACTGATGCAAATGGCGCAGACAATGGCGGATTTGGCACATTTTGTTTGAGACCTTCTTGTCTGGCCAGCAGATTCTAAATCTACACACCCCTGGTTGTGACTTAAAGCAAAACAATTGCATTAGTACGCAACATCACACCCATTTTGCTTGACTGTAAGGTTATGCTTCCTGTTGGCAGCCTGAAAACCTGAATGCAAAATGCAGGTTTTTGTTGTTGTTTTGTTTTTTTAATGCCCACTGTTTTAGCCATCGCTGATATTTTTCTTGCAGCCACTCTATCTGAGTATGTTTTTGCGACTCATATAATTGACGTCATAATTGTCAGTTCCCTGCTGTATATATCTTGAAGCCACTGCTCTTTGAATAAAGGGAACTATTGAGCACTTCGAGTTTTGATTGAAAAACCTACACATAGACACCATTGACATCATATAATTGATTGACTGTTTTTCAATATAAGGCTTATTATGGATCCTGATTGAAATTTGTCGTCTGCTTCATATACTGTCGCATCTCAAAAGGCTACTTTGAGTGATTGTTTTATTACGGTCATCTGATTGTGATGAGATTGACTGTAAAATTAAATTTCTATATTAATTTTGAGATATTATCACAATATATTACAACATCATGTCTAGTCATAAAAGAAGCATGCTGAAATTTAAAATTACAATGATAATAAAAATTACACAAGGCAGCCTTTTGAGATACGACAGTATGCGATGCAGACGACGAATTGAATGCCTAGTCACACATCTATTTTTTTACATTACATTTATGAAATTATTAAATGCAGCCATTTTGAAGCTGTAGTAGATTGATTTGGGCTGAAACTGTTTGAAAAAAAAAATATCAGAAATGTTTCAAAATATGTTTGCAAAAATTGTTCAAGCTGTTGGTGATTTTATATAGGGCTATTTATAGCCTCTTCCAGAAAATGCCCTACTTGGCAAGTGCATGGGCCGGTAGAGCAGGGTGTTTTGTTCGAAAAACAGTATAAGGATTTGGGATGGATAAATTTGTTCTGTCATTTTAATACTTTAACTGTTTCAATGTAGACTGTCCCACAGTCTTGGCTCTTTAAGGCTACACGATCTATTGTTGGTCGAAGCAGCCGAAAAAAATCGATTTTAATTATCAAAATCAATATATTATTGACAAATAACACTTGATGTTTTGCAAAAGTTCATTCTACAAATCATATACTTTGAAAACTTGCTTAATTTATTGTTGGGAATAATCTATGTACGTTTTACAAAAGTGTTGTTGTTTCAGTCCTCTTTACAACATAACTCAAGAACCACACCTACAAGGGTATACCTGTGATATTTGAATTCTTCTACACACTCGCTACGAAATGATCAATGCAATTTTTGCCAAAGCTCACTACCATTCGCAAGATGCTGTGAACTACCAAATCGCAACAGTTTAACATAGTTGCTAACCTTAATCAGTGATCAGGCTACAATAATATTTTGCTTAAAATAAGTTCCCATTCAAGTTGTATCACATAACTACCCCTAAAACAGGCCCTAAACTAGACAACTTTCTGATATGTTTTGTATTGCATTGAATTAAGGCCAATAATATATCAACACAACAGTTTTTAGCATCCACCAAAGAAAAAAAAATCATGCACATGGAGCAGAGATTTCCTTTGTAAAACCCATACCATTCCTCTTATGTGTCAGCTTTATTTTCTGCAATATTTGAGTGCATACATGACATACCACTAGGTCTTGCTCCCCACTGACCCACCTTAAACTTGATGAAACCCTATCAAAAAAAATGTAACCAGGAAATGTTTTCCTGGTCACCTAAACAATAGATTCCTACTGGGAGCCTACCAGGTACCTGCCGGGAGCCTGCCAAAATATCCAGGAAAGGTGAAACAAATTTCACCCAAAAGTAAGAAAAATACAGGAAAGAGGGAAAAGGCAGGGCAAACCAGGAAGCCCAATTACAGCCCAGTCAGAGCACTTTTCAATTTCCTGGTTTCTCAATTTACAGTTATATTCAGGTATTAATAGTTATGTTCTATTCAACACAAAATATACACAACCAGACAATGGAGTTGTGGTCTGGTGCTTTTATGGGCCAATGTAATCAATATTGATTTAGTGCAAAAGTTTATTGGAGATAGAATGGTGTGGAAAATAATAATATTGTCCATGCTTGTTTACAAGGGTATAGCACCCAATGAGTCAAACAATCCATTTTTATAGCAGGTCTGTAAACAGTATAAATTCAAGCAAGTTGTTTACAACCCGGGGGGCACTTCCATGACAGATATGCATCATGTGCCTCGGGATAGACCCCCTTTTTCAAACCGGCTGTACCCAATGACCCCCTTTTTTGTGTTATGGTCCTACCTAGTACCCAATGACCCCCTTTAAAAAAATGCATGTACTCAATGACACCCTTTTTCTATTTCCTGCTATACCCAATGACCCCCTTTTAATTCCCAAATTTAGGTGGTATTTGTGTTCTCCTCCAGAAATAATGAGATTTCTCACATTTCCAAGGTGGCCAAGTTGTTTTTACGCAGTTTGGCACTTATTTATGTGTACTTAATGATACTCTTTTGGCAATCCTGTACTCAATGACTCCCATTTTACTTTTTGTTACCCCAATGACCATCCTTTTTTCAAAGTTTCATACCGAATGACCCCATTTTTATTCAGCTTGTGTACTGAATGACCCCATATTTTTGTAATTGTACATTTGACCTGAATGCCCCCTACTTTTAACATGGTCGAGGCACATCCCTGCCATTTCAGATAGGGAGTGCCTCCCCCGGGTTTACAACTTAGGTCAAAATCGATGTATGCATGTAAATGCTAGAGCAAATGTAATGGTCGGCAGAAGAAGAAAGAAGATCCTGTAAGAAAAAAACGCTAACCGTGACTAACGTCAACGGCTGTGTAAAAAAAATCGGGCAAAACAGACACATCATTTATCTCCATGACCATGGTATGACATTTAGAATTTCGTATTGGTGCTGCCCTATTTCTTAAAGTTTGCACTGAAGTGCCATATCAGTTTGGGTGTGCCAATGTGGATCATGCTCTAATGAATTTTTATTTATTCTGGATAAATAATGGGAGTATTAATTACATTCAATCATAGGAGTTTAGGCAAGAAGTAGAAGAAGCTGTGTAATTAATATTACTAGCGGTCGCGGTCAGAGTCTTTCGCGGTTGGTAAGTTTTGTATATTTTTTGTACATGTAAATGTTTTATTTAATGTGATTAATGGTATGAGAGGAGATTATCATTTAGAAATATAATATTTAGTATCTTTTCCATATAAATCAATGGCTTGAAATTGCAATTAGATCATGATGGAAGTCTTCTTGCCACCATATCATATCCACCGTGAGAAGTCTTGCCCCTGTGGGATGCTGGGCCCCCGGCCCCTGATATTTAAAATGTGTATGCATTTGTAAATGCATTCATTTTTTGCCCATTTTGGACAAATTTGTTGTACCTTTTAGCCCATTTGTTACCATTTTCGTCCAAGTTTGTCCATCCCCAACCTTGAAATGTACCTTGCTGCCCCCTGCAAAAGTCCTGGCTACATCACTGAGCAGATGAACACAATTTTATTTACTTCCCTCTTGGGCCCCTATGGTATGCTGGCTACGGATATTTAAGATTTGTATGCATTTTGTTGTACTTTTTATTTGTTAGCCCATTTTGGATAAATTTTGTTGTACCTTTTACTTTTTAGCCCCTTTGCAACAATTTGCCCCCCCATAAAATTTGCCTTCTCCCCCTCTCTCTCTGAAAAAGTCCTGGCTACACCACTGTGCAGATGAAACAATTTTATTCACATATCCTTACACTCTGTTTCATATAACCAGAGAAGATGAGATGATATAACATAGCATGGTAAAATTCAGTGGTTTGATAAGGCATGCAAATAGGCAATTGGATCATGACCTCAGTAAATGTTGACATTATTGATGTGTGACTAATTAGGTGTTCATACACAGTCCCTGGTATTATATAATATTGTGTGATTGCTTAAGGTGGTTATGGAGGCATTATAAAAGTGCTCTAATCATGTTTTAAACAGATTAATTGAGTAGAGCAAAGTACACTGATCAATATGCCTTTTGTTTGGAGACAATCGGACATACGGTTGTCAAAATATATCAATTTATATTTTCTTTGTATCTTATTGTTTTTATCAATAATCAATAAAGTTAATGAGCTAAAATGACTGGAGAAGCTCATTAACATATAATTTTTGCCAATATTTTGCTAAAAATCCATGCATAAATGTTCAGGGTACTTTTATTTTGCATACTTTTGGCCTGAAACTTGGTCAAAGTGTTTCTAATATGTTCTAATGTATTATATAGTGAAGCCGCCCCCTAATTTGCATATTTGCATAATTGATTAGCATTTATGCAAATTAGCTCATTAATTATGCAAATATGCAAATTAGAGGGCGGCTTCACTATATAGTACATTAGAACATATTAGAAACACTTTGACCAAGTTTCAGGGCAAAATTATGTAAAATAAAAGTACCCTGAACATTTATGCATTGATTTTTAGCAGAATATTGGCTACAATTACATATTCATGAGCCTTTGCAGTCATTTTAGCTCATTAACTACATTGATTATTGACAAAAACAATAGGATACAAAGAAAATATAAATTGATGTATTGTGGAAACCGTATGTCCGATTTGCTCCAAACAAAAGGCATATTGATCAGTGTACTTTGCCCTACTCAATTAATCTGTTTAAAACATGCTCAAAGCATTTTCTAATTTCTAGAAAATGCATCCAATACCACCTTAAAAGGGCATTTCGTGATCCACAGCCTCATCCCCCCACTTTTCTCAAAAAAAGTTGAGATTTTTACATCACTGGAAACCTCTTGCTACATGTTTATGTACAAAATATTTCTTGCAGATTAATTCATTTAGCAAAGATATCGTGAAATTACAACGCATTGTCTATGGAGCAGTGTAATACACATAATCATGCATAACTCGCGAACGCAAAATCGGAATCAACTGAAATTTTGGGAATAGGTTTTTTTCGTGGATATCTAATGAAAAATGACATAAATAGAGGATGCTAGGATCACGAAATACTCCTTTAAGGTATCTATAATAAATTACTGAGTTTTTCGAATTGGTAAGTTCAGTGACCATGTTGACAAATTGGTTGAATAAACAATAGATGTTAATTTAGTTTCACCTGGTGCAGGGCAATTTGAGGTGCAGTCTCGAATAATCAAAATAAATGTACAATTTTGTAGAACACTTACTTTCAACATTGGCAAAGTATTTTGCACAGACACTGATTATGCTGCTAACCTGTGAGTTACGGTGAGCCTTGCCATGCTTACCAGACTTGTACCTGCGTTGCTATTAAAAAAAGTCACCCATTTTTCTTAACCATCTGTCTCTATGGGACAGGAAATTGTCAAAAGTTGGGGGAATCTTCAAAAGTCACCCATTTGGGCTACTAAATCACAGTTTGGCAACCCTGTTTAATTTGGGTGATTTGGAGACTGTGACCTAATTCACTGATTATGCCACTAACCTGTGAGTTACGGTGAGCCTAACCAGACTTTTGTACCTGCATTGCTAAAAAGTCACTCATATTTCTTAACCATCTGTCTCTATGGGACAGGAAATTGTCAAAAGTTGGGGGATCTTAAAAGTCACCCATTTGGGCTACTAATTCACAGTTTGGCAACCCTGTTTAATTTGGGTGATTTGGAGACTCCTAATTCAATAAACAAACATTTAACTGTTGACAATAGGTTCTAGTTTGAACACTGGCATGATAATGTTGACAAATTAGTTGAATAAACAATGCATGTTAATTACTCAAGTCAGATTCTCCTGTGTAATGGTATGAGTGACCCAATCATTTTTGACAGGAAAAATATTTTCTTGAAAACCCTCTCACTCGGTTATTTCAAAACGGTAACCACGCTTCCCTAGAATGTGCAATAATTTAGCATTAAAATTTTTCTTATTCTAACAGCAAGCGTTTCTAGAATGAATTATGGCGAAATGTGGTGTAAACGATTACCAGTATAGTGTAATATAGATATATGGACTGGACATGGCAGCCTTCATACATTCTAATATGTAATCGATCAGAAGAGCATTCAATTTATTTAAATGAAACGCCTAACGTCAGGTGGGTGGTAAAGATGATTGCATCGACAGCTAAAGCCTCCTTATAGAATTCAGACCCACATAAGCACACATTTGGGATACATGAATACAATGGTACCACTTTACACATGACTGCCCTTACACATGACTGTAGTGTGGTCACTTATTGATCCTCCGCCTGTTGTGTAGAGCGTTAATATGATGCCGGATCAGTGACCAATTTAATGGCGGAACCCCTTTCTTGAAACAATGGTACCACTTTTATGAATAGCCTGTCGCAACTTCTAATCGGCATCAAAAGAACAAAAGATTATATAATCTATTGCGACTCTATTTCTATTAAAAGCTCTTTGGTATTAACATGTTGACGACAGCTCCATTCATAAAATGATAATTAGGTGAACGTCTTTCCTACATTGTGATTGGTTGCATTACTTGCAAGTACGGCAGCAGACATCTGCACAAAGGTGCACCGCCACATGTTTCAACCACATCTGACATTGTTTACAAACTCGATCCCTCGATGAATTCAATGTTGGCACCGCTCCATCAACTGTTGCCATGGTAATTGGTTTTAGGGATGCACCATTAAGATCGGGAAGGGAGTAGTGCCTGGCTAATATTTTTCTTCTTCAATATTCGCGTTTTATTGTATTTTTATTGTAATTGCAGTGGGGGGAATATAATTACTTTCCCAGTATGTTATAAATAAACAATCACAAATCACTAACACGCGAACGATAAATGATAATAAAAGTAATATAAAAAACCTGGGCGATTTACCGTGGCGAAAAAACCAAACAAAAAAGATAAAACAAAACAAAACACTTCGCAGACTTTTTCAAGGGGGAGCAAGGCAACTTTAAAGGGGGGGGGTGGCGCTAAAAATCTAATATTAGTTCACCAGCATCCCACGTGCACGGGAGAGGGCAATACTTCTCATGGGGGCAGCTTCCACCTCCCCTCTTGGCTACACCAAAGGATTTTCTTTAGTTGTTACTCATTTTTAGTGGGCGAAATACTGATCCGCTTTTTGGTCAATCGCAATCTCAAATATTGTATTTGAGAAATCTTGGGAGATCAAAAAAGTCATCAATACGACCCTTTCTCAACATCAGCAAATAATTAGGGACGCACCATTAGATTCTCAGGGTGGGGTAGGAAGTTTTTAAAAAAAAAAAATTTTCTTCCCCCGACCCCAACTTCCTACCCCCCCCTCCTGAGTATCAAATGGTGCGTCCCTTACACAGGTGTTTTGGCTGATTGCCAACGATCTATTTTTAGTTTGTTTACGATATCTCTTGAGTGACTTGTGATTGGATGTTCGTGATACACGCCCGAACACACCCATCCAAATCGCGCCCGGTCCTGGGTCGACAGCTATCAAATTGCCATAGCCGCATGGTGACCTAGTTTTAACAAAGTATTCTAGCCAGGGAGAAAATGCAGATTTGCATCTTGAAAAAGGGTATTTTAAAAGAAAAACAGCGATGAATTTTCACAAAATTATGGATGATTGTTATCGTAAATTTAATATATTGTAATAAATATTATAGCATAAAAAAATAAGTATTTCATCTTCATATCATTGTTATCACATTAATAATCATCACCATCGTCATCATGATCATCATACCAATTTATGTATTTTCGTCTCACCTCCATAAATGAGCGAGTTATTGACATTGTTAACCCAGAGAAGATGACTCTGGTTAACCACATCGTCACACTGTACAGGAGCACGGATCGATATAATCTAGGCCTCATGCAGGTCAAGTCGGGGGTCAAGTGGGTATACACTTTCTCAGTTTTATTGTTACTACTACTACTTTGTACAACAGTACATGGACATTGATCTCGAAAGATGTGTTTACGGTGTTTTTTTCCTAACCATATCGGCCCCGGGATCGGCAGACTTGTAGTCGAGTCACTAAAAGTCGAGTCCGAGTCGAGTCGAGTCATCGAGCCCTCGAGTCTCGAGTCGAGTCGAGTCATGAAGGCTTCGAGTCCGAGTCGAGTCGAGTCATTTGAAGTTTTCAGTCGAGTCGAGTCGAGTCGAGTCAGGCCATTCTGTCGAGTCGAGTCGAGTCGAGTCGGATATATTTTGTCGAGTCATTTCGAGTCACTTCACGTTTATATGCTCATGATACCAGCTGTCAACTTGATAGCCCAATTTGCATGAATTTGTACTTTTTTGAAATTAAAATCCCAGTGAGAGTACATAATATTAATTTATGAATCCAGTGCATTGTGGAAATCAGTAATCAGACTCATACTTGTAGTATTGCCATTAGGACCCGCCATGAGTATGGAGTACGGGTGGTATGTCCCGGACCACGCAGTACTTACGGTGCGGGTCCCAGGCCATGGGTACGGATTTCAGGTCATGGGTAAGGATACGGTTATGGATCCCTAGCCATGAGTATTCAGTACGGGGCCATTGCAAAATAGGGTGCGAGTACGGGTACAGAGCCATGGAGTACGGGTACAGTATAGGTACGGAAATTGGGACTCGAGTACGGGTACTGGTCCAGTAGTGGTATGGAAATTGGGACTTCAAGTACTTGTATGGGTCCTATTATGGGTATAAACAAATTAATTAATCAAGTACAAAAAGAGATCAAATATTGGTGGTCATAGTGAATCTAGCCTAAAGGTGGCATATTTTGGGATGCAAGTGAAAAAACTATGTCTATGTACAGTATGGACAGCCATACTGTGCAATACTAATTTCAACATATATTTAGCAATGATTTAGCTTTGAGTCTTATTATGCACATCTGGATAATTATATCCATGTTTTATTAATATTTCAAAATTCATATACATCCCAAATTTCTGTATACATGTATGGTAAGAACCTCTCTATTCATTTGACTCAGATGCACAAGCCCAAGCCTGGGCACAAGAAGTACATGTGGCTGGTGGAAATGCTCACACCAGTCAGTCACATATTGCAATGTAGTTCTTCATGTGTGCAGCATGTAGAGGAGTGTATTTGGATGGGGAATAAAGTGATCAGTCATTGTGTGAATGAGACATGTAGCATACATGTAGGGGTGTGTGCACAGGCTGTTACAGTGACATGTGTGTAGCATTCATGTACATTTTTAACACACAAATAAATTAGAAGTACCTGTATTTGCAAAACATTACACTGTAGTGCCAGGATAGTGAGGATATACACTCAAATAACACACTGCACACAACTGTTACCATGGTTACAACAGACTTGAGAAAAAAAAAGCTAAGATTTTCTGTGGGACTCATCAGACCCCAGCATAGACCATAATGTCATAGGGCCTACTTTCAAACCATGAACTAAAAGGATTTATTTTCGCAAGGATTTTAATTTTATGAGTGGGCTAAATTCACAAGAGACTGCGTAGGCCTAACAAAAATGAGCACAGGTGAAATTAAAAAGGTAATTGTATTATGAAAGTCAGATTGAAATTAAATAAGCTTACTTATTAAAATCATTAAATCAATATCAAAATTTAGCACAATGGTGATTTGTGAAATTAAGTCTCCAAGAAAATGGTGGATTTTGACAATTTGCAAATGAAAAAAGTCCTCACAAAATTAATTGTTATATATTAACAGGCATGAGAATGGGCAAAAATAGCTCAAAACAGCCTGAAAATTAACAAATTTGAGCACAAAATTTGAATTCAGATAAAAAATCCTGCAAATTCTCACGCCTGTGTTAAATTGTTTACAGGTTACGAATAAATACCACCATGTAAAATCAATTACTTACAATATTGTGTAAAACAACAAGAACTGAAGTATGTGTACTACTACAATTGACCTACATGTACTTATGAGTGATGACCACTTTTGACAATCAACTCAAAACACTTCTGACAATGATCAATAATAATCTTTGATCAATTTTGTTAACATTGATGTGTTTTAAGATGATGTACAAATGTATAACAATGTTGATTGATTGAATCTCAGACCATTCATGTTACCATGTAAATTGTTTGTTGTTTGATGTAATAATGTTTGTAATATAGCTACATAAAAGGCAAACATGTAGGCATTGACATGTACTTTTAAGTGTAGGTAATCCAAAATGAAATAATTATATATTAATTATTAACCAGTTACATCAAAAGGTACACAGTAATCAAAGAAAGAATTAACTTACAAAGTTGGATGTTTGGTTCTGTAGTGTGAGTGTCTATTAAAGTTGGATGTCACACCAATTGGGTTTGAGGCACTACTGTTGCACACTTTGCAGATTGCTTCATGTTTGTTTGGCCCTTTCTTATAACTTTTGTAGCCAAATTCCACAATCCCAGGTTCATCTTTCATCATCTTGCTTTCTGATTCTGATGTGCACAAACAGTTACACTGCACTGCACAGCAATGATGTGTGATGATTGACTGATGACACTTTATTGATTGAACACCACTTGAAAGTTGACCTATTCACTTGTGTGTTTTATGAATGGGGAAGTTCAGTTGCTCATTTGCATAACAGTAACAGACACAATTAATGGGTACAGTTTTGATCAAGTCCTGAAATTATGCTCAACTTGGTAGTTCTATTGTATAGGTGGAAGGGTTTGGAGCTAGACTACTTTTCAATATACCTCCATGCACCAAGTACATGTATGTAGGGATGTGAGAGAGGCTCCCAGCTGGTATAGTAAGAGCCCACTTTGTAAAATATAAGAATCATTCACACACTGAGATATGTGGAAGAATACATGCAGATATTATTAGAAATATTAAGGTATAATTTATATTTTCGAGTCATTTTTAAAAGGTCGATTCAGCCATACTGACTCGGGTCACAAGCCTCGAGTCATCGAAGTCGAGTCATCAAATTTCGAGTCGAGTCGAGTCATCGAATCATCACCCCTCGAGTCGAGTCGAGTCGTCGAGTCGCCTTGCCTCGAGTCGAGTCATCGAGTCACCAAAACTCGAGTCGAGTCGAGTCGAGTCATTTCGAGTCGAGTCACTACAAGTCTGGGGATCGGACCATCAGAGCAGATTGAAGAATATTTATATTCCTGGAACTGGAACTAGGAAGCTTAACGGAAGATGTTTGCTTTAGAACTTGGTAGGACAACTCGCAAGAATTCGACCACGCCATGTGAAGACGGGATCTTTCCTCCGGCTTTCTTCCTCCATCCATCCAGACACGATTGAAAGATGCTAGATGGTCATCGTGTGCACGATGGAGGTCTAGATTGGATTGTTCGAGTTGATGCCGTTGTCAAATTGTTCGCTGCTGCTGGAATCTGTAAAATTGGAAATAAAATGTGTCAACATGAACATGCAGTCATTTGATCATGGAGGGGAATAAAATCCCGATCATCAATATTCTTATGCATGCATTTAGTGGAATTATACAAAATCTCCAGAGAAATACGTTATACTTTTATAATAATATTTTGAGGAGAAATGTGGATCTTCTAGGCCACAGAAGGCGAACTTTTAAAAAATCTTAAAATGAAAACTCAAATATCACGAAAGACAAACGAACCCAGGATTAATACGATGATGATGCTGCTCAACAAGATCGAGCATGGTAAGTTCTATATCAAGATTGCAAGAGTACAATCTAGTAGTAATATTTGGCTAGGCCCTATGTAATTTAATATTCATCATATCATCATTGTGATTTCAATTTGACTAATTTTAAACGCATATAGGCCTACATCTTTATACTCTGTAATTATATAGACCTATTTTACTTAAAATATTTTCTCATGCTTCATTTTTGTTACCTTCGTTCGGTCGTGTTTAAAAAGAACGATCTACTTTTTCCAACAAATAATCAAAGCATCCACAAAATATTCAAAGCATCATAGTTAAATCATGTAGGTTATATTCACGCCATGTGAATGTTTAGATTTTCCTAAATATTTAGTTCAATGGCTCGACAAGAAAACAATATTATTTCTGATCTTCCAGGATCCGTTCATGAACCTGTTTGTATTCTTACAAAACTTTGCAATGACTATGATTATTTAAAATTAAATCCCGTGCCCCCCGCCTAAAAACAAAACAAAAAACAACAACAAACAAACATTGACAACACAAACTTTCACTGCCCTTGGAAGTCAAATGGTGTATCCGAATCGTGATGTGCATCGAAATTCAACAGTCAGGTGATGCGGTATACAACCATCCCGTTTCGTCCGTGTCGTGCTGACCAATCGAATCCCGCTGCAATGCCGAATTGATTTGACGACAGCGAGAGTTTCCCGGTTTTTCTCCGGTTTCGAGCTGTTCTGTCGTAAGTTCTCGCTTTCCTCCCGCATATTTCCTGCATTGGTACGGGAATCTCTCACATTCCCCGTTTATATCTCTGTTGTTTCCTTCATTACCTGGTTTTATCATCATTTTACTCGTAGAGGCGGTGATAATTTCCGAACTTCAGCAAACTCTGACACCGCAGAGGAATATATGGTTTTCCGGATGGTTTTACCGTTAGGTATTACCATCTGCAGTAATGTCGGTTTACATTTTGTTTCATACGCATAGGCCAAAGCATATTATCATGCTTGCAGCTCCATCGAAAATAAAACATCTCGCTAATTTAATAACTTCACATCTCATTGAAAAATTATCCGTTCATTCAGTCTTCAAAAACAGATTCCTATTATAAACTATTGCATACATAATTGCATATAGCCACCATTCCGAGTTTTAATATTCCGAATGTCCGACGATCATCATTCACGATCATGTATGTCTACAAAATTCACATCATAGGCTAACAAGCATAGGCCCTATTATTTATTTGAAATATTATTTACATATCTACGAGAATGTTCATTTCCGATAAGCCTTGTTTAAAAGTTTAAAAAATAAAAAAAAAGAAAAATAAACATCGCAAATAATTTTACATCCGATTCTTACACTCAAGGCGTGGTGGCATAACTTTCAACCAGTGAAGCTGCGAAGAAAGAAATCTATTAGCATGTGTGTTGAATGCACTCTATTTACTTCAGTTTGATTGGTTTAGCCACGCCGGCTCATCAAAGCATGACCCTTTCCCACCCTGAGACAGAGTACCAAGTATAAAATCTAGAAGTTTTTATTTGAGCGACGCTTGATTAAAATGCGTAGGCCTACTCGTCTACCCGAAGGTGCGTTCTTATACTACCAGGTACTTAATAATATTTACAATAAAATAAAATAGATGTAGGAATTAGCAATAAGCCGATACGATTTAGTAATTGGTTAAGATGCGCCATGAAAAATCTGCACCGATTGTGACTCAGGGAAATCTCAGAGCCTTCAACATGTTCAACAAAGGGTTTTGGCCGGCTTTTGCGATCTGTTTTGTTATGATTCTCTATGATTATATTAGTTTATTATTTGCTTTTTATAGTAAAAACACAACGAAAATAACATAAATAAAAAATCTAGAAGCCTCAGTTGAGACTTTAGATACGGAGTAAAACAAATTAACTTGTCCAAAAGCCGGGTCCAAAATAGGATAAAAAAAAACGGAAAAAACATTCGGTAGCGACCTTTCCGCCTAACGATTTTAATTGGACATGAATTTTCTCGCCTTGCCAATATGTTATTAATTCAACCATTATAAAATGGTGAAAATAAAGAACGGGTATGAATCTGAGACAAATACCCTAGTTTTTTTTCAGGTATGAATAAAATACGCACATGAAATTGTAACTTAATATAGGCCTACTATAAAAAGTTTTTACAGTGATACCATCATGATCATACTGTATTAAAGGCTGGCTACACGTACGTTACGTAACATGACGGGATCGAGAGCAGCAATGTACACATACGACCAAGTTGTGTTTTTCTAACGGTCCACCGTTAGATAAATGCACTTGAGTGCATTGTTGTATATTTAAGATAATGAGCTATGGACTGTAGCTGACTTTCCGGTTTCCCTTTGAGTAAATTCTTTTGTTCTCCACACTTTTTAGATCCTGGTTAAGAACTTGCAGGATACCGGCGGGCACCCGCTAGGAGCCCACCGGGATTCTCGGTAAAATAGTGAAACAGGCATTAATTTTTTTTGATAGGGAAGAGTATCTAGGCAGAAGATTCAATTAAAATGTTTTTTTCACTTCCATAACAGTATTTGTTAGTATTAATCATTGCCCATAGCACAGTTCCAGGAATAGTTAATTGGCGGTTTGGTTTCAGTAAAAAACATTGATCAATTAAATATATAATGGTGTTACATGCATCAGCTTCTATTTTAACCAAATTATGACAATGAATATTGTGTCTTAGTGAGGCGGATATGTGACATAGATTGGATGAGATGTTCACTTTTGGCAGAAATCATGAAAATGGGTATATAGGGGGTTGAAGGTGTGCTGATTTCAAAAATCTACGGATACAAATAATCTGAGCAGCCGTTTGGCCGCCATCTTGGAATTCAAAATGGCCGCCATTTGAATATATAGTATGTTAAATTTCTCCGCTTGTGAAGGTCACAATTTGCTAAAATCAGTGGCAATACCCATATTTGTATTGCAAAGGGACCCATAAAAAGTACTTTTAAACATGAGAACTGTTACCGTATGGGACCAGCATGGATTTCAAAATGGCCGCCATTTAAACATTGAATGTTGAATATCTTGGCCTGTGAAGATCACAGGATGCTAAAAATGGTGGCAATACCCATATTTGTAATGTCAAGGGTCCAATAAAAATTATTTTAAACATGAGAACTGACCTTAGGGTACCAGCTTGGATTTCAAAATGGCCGCCATTTAAACATAGTATGTTGAATATCATGGCCTGTGAAGACCACAGGATGCTAAAATTGGTGGCAATACCCATATTTGTAATGTCAAGAGTCCCATATATATTATTTTTCATGATAACTGCTGCCGTAATTATTTAAAAATGTGACTCCTTTAGTATTATATGAAGACAGCACATAACAAAACAATCAGCAGTGCTGTCTCTTCTTTGACGCAGCTTATTATGTTCAACAAAGTGAAGCCATGCAGGGCCGAGAGCCACTTTGTACGCCATACTGTGGAACGAGGAACACTTCTGCCTAAATCGTGGTCTCATCGAAGATAAGGGCATTCCTGTCTCGTGTTGCAAGGTCATAGACATTATTTATGATCATAATGAGGTTGTTTATCATACATATATGAGCTAGTTTGTATACCAATGGCAACCTGGACAACATAGATCACAACCCAACGTCAACTTTAGCATGTGCTGCATTTCATGGTACCACACTGTCTCTCACCCAGCATTTGTATTCAGAAGAGACTGGTACTCCACTCCAGGACATTAGAATGGGTCTCGATAATGCAGCCATTCCTAAATCCAAACACATCAAGCCATTGCCTGAGACCTACACTTTCATACCTCCACAAGGCATGCCTAACACCATCACTGACCATGCCACAACCCCCTAAAATATAATCAGTTGTGTGATTCCTGAATCACCAATACTCATTTCAGATGAAATGCAAACTAAGTGGATGACCAGCTTGGTCAGCTTACTTTGTTTACAGGATTCAGTTCCTCAACCACCAGCAAGAATTGGACAGCTACCGTTGTTTAGAGATATAGCGCATTCAGTTGCTATGGTTAAGTATGGTATGGATGTCATCAGACAAGCAACTACTCATGTAAATCCTGGTCAGGTGCCAGTGTTGATGGAGGACCAGCCTTTGTATGCAATTGCCAAGAAGATGCAGTGGTCCTAGCCCAGCAGCTATAGCGAGGACAAGTATGTTGTACTAATGTGTGGTTTTCATATAGAAATGGAAACGCTGAAAGTAATTGATAGGATGGTAGTGGTTGATTACCGTGTTGGCTACTGCAAATGTCACAACAAAAGGAAGAGCTGGCAGTCTTCAGAAGGGATCTCACACATGGGCATGGGCATATCAAGTTACCACTGCAGTCAACATGCAGGGAACAGCATACAAAACACATCAAGAAAGTACAACTCAGTCAGAAAGACTTCTTTTTCCAAGTAGTGTCATCATATGGAAGTCAATCATCCGCAATTCAGCTATTTGTGTACAACACTGCAACTGGAACTACTCTTCCTCCAATTAGTGAGGGCACAGCGTTAGGCAAATTTCCCGCTGTATGTAGAAACACTTTACAACGGGAAAATTATTCCATGGATCTTTGCTATGGATCACTACCACTCACTAAAAATGGCTTTCGGTCCTTGTCAGAGATCTTATGCAGCTTCACGCTCAGTGTCCTGGTGCTTTTGTTCAATTCTTAAAAAGGCAACTGTGTTACACAGGTCGGGCAAAAATAAATCCTCAAAGTCCAAGATGAAGATCACAGGTATGAAAAGTAATGTACAGCTGTGTTTTCAAGAATGTATATATTATGTCAGGCCAGAGATGGAAACACTGATTCTTTCTTTGAACCATGCTGGCCACCTTCATTTGCTGAAAACAACATGATGCGGCAGTGTAACAAGACTGGTTTACTTGGATACTTGGAAGATTTGGTACCACGCCCAAAAGAACGCCAGAAGTAGATGTGAAAATCATTTTCACATCTACTTGTGGCGTTCTTAATCATTGACGGTGCCGCACTGGTGCACATGCTTGACCCCAAGAAATAACTATAAAGTCATGACATTTAATGACTATGCACACCAAGTGTTCCTTCCATACCTAGCGAAGTGAGAAGATTGGCTGTGATATAGGATACATACAAATCTGACAAAGTCTCAAGTCATATGCAAGGCAGTATCGTGGTGATAGCCACGCAATTCGTGTTGCTGACAACACAAGAATGTCAAGAAACTGGGACTTTTTTCTCCGTGAGGATTCCAATAAAGCAGGACCTTTCCAGTTTCTCGCTTCTGCTATGAGCAACAGTCTCGGTACCAGAAGGCAAATTGCTCGTGACAACCAATAAAGAACGTGTTCTTTCAAACCCACCATCAGAAGTATCTGAACTACAACCTAATTGTAATCATGAAGAGCCCGACTACAGGCATGACAGGATGCTGCTGCGTGCTATGCATGTCGTTCATGGAGTAAGCAATTATACTTGCCACTGATACATACGTGCTTGTACTAGTCATGGCAACAGCAAGTGTTTGCTCGGGTGTGAACTATGGCTGGCATTTAGACATGGATCCAAATTTAGATACATATCGGCACACGGTATTGCCAATCAGCTACGCACAGATTGTTCATGGAGCCTTCTATTCATGCATGCTGTTTGTGGATGAACACATTGTTCGGCTTATCTAAGGCGGAAACTATTCGGCTTTTGTTACTGCTCGCGTCAATAAAGTCCCAACTCAGGCTCGCGTACATTCACGCAAATGTGCGCCAGTCACACATTACGCAACGCAAAACTCGCGTAAGCATTAACGCGCCCAACTGTGTTCATGTCATTCTATATTAATATGAGGCAGCCAAACAAACTTTAGTACCGTTTTACATGTGTTGCTTACGTCACAAATAACAAAGGATATACTATTGTCATGGACGTAAAAGATAACAGACCGCGTACAAGCAATCACAAATTTCAAAGTCTCAGCATCACCCGATAATGAGGGCTGATTCTTCCATGAAATGCGGCAGGCAAAATGGCTACGCACTTACCGCGTATTTTTACGGTATCGCGTGATCGTTAAGGCACGCAACACGCGAAGGCACAAAACGCTGGCGTGATTGTTTATAATATAGAAACGGCACGATCGAACAATCGGCCCTCATGTATATGTGAGAATTTCAAGCATACAATGCACGTGGACTTTAACTGTTGATACATGGTCTGTAGTAGTCTGTGACTATTGTACTTAAATGGCGGCCATTTTGAAATCAAATATGTCTGCTTAAGCTAGCATTTCTCATGTTTGTAATAATATATAATTATGGGACCCTTGGCATTGCAAATATGGGTATTGCCACCAATTTTAGCATCCTGTGACCTTCACAGGCCAATCTATTCAACATACTGTGTTGAAATGGCGGCCATTTTGAAATCCAAGCTGGTCCCTTAAGGTAACAGTTCTCATGTTTAAAAATACTTTTTATGGGTCCCTTGGCAATACAAATATGGGTATTGCCACCATTTTTAGCATCATGTGACCTTCACAGGCTGAGATATTGAATATTCTATATATTTCAAGGGCGGCCATTTTGAAATCCAAGATGGCCGCCAAACGGATACTCGTATCATTTGTATCCGTAGATTTTTGAAATCAGCATACTTCAGAACCCCCAAGTACCAATTTCTATGATTTCTTCCAGAAGTGAACATCTATTTCACATATCCGCCTCACTATCTAAAATTTGTCAAGAACAAGGGTGGTATGTCATCCCAAAGGTTCCTTCGTCTAAGAAAAACCACATTCACAGCTTTTTAAGGGTTTTTTTTACGGTTACAGTGTCATGCACAGATTTGCTTGAAAATAAGAATGGCCGTATTTTAATTTCATGATGTGCTACATTATATGCATTTAATGCAAAATGTTGGAAGATGAATTTCAAAGCCGTAGGATGCACGCCCAATCCAATCAGGATACAAAAGTCCATTTTTTCTGAGAAAAATGTTGAAAATTAGCCCTCTTTTGAAGGAAAAATTCACAAAAGGTCCACTTTTGAACTTGCTACCCCCCCCCCCCCCCCCCCCCCAAAATAACCTCCTGGCTATAGGCCCCTACCTGCAGTTTTTTCATGCATTGACTTGAGTGTGGGCCAGGGGCATAGAAAAATTTGATCTATTATATGATAACAAAAAATCATCAGCAATGAGTACAATTGGGGGGGGGGGGGGGGGAAGAGGTTGATGATCAGGTTACGGACCTCTCAACTACAATCTGTTTTGCTTTCTCACAATGTTTGGTGATTTAATTGATGAAATTCTGTAGTAGATCATATTTTTTTTGTTCATCAGGGTCTATAAATTTTTTCATTTTGATTTCATTTTATTTTTTGTGATATTGATATTTCATTTCTTATTTGAAAAATTGTTTGTTGCCCAGTGTAGTTGTAACCTTGATATGTTAAGACTTTGTGTAACAATTTGGTTTCTGTTATATGTTTGTTTCTGTTTATTTTATTTCAGATTTTATTTTGTGTATGTTTAGGTCTAATTTTCTTTTAATCAAGAATTTATGTTAAGATTTGATTTCTTGTTAAAATTTTATGCTTGCATTTTATTTTTGTATGTAAAGATATAATTTCCTTTTAATCATAATTTTATGTTAAAATTTGATTTCTTATTTGTGTTTTTGTTGCATTCAGTCCAAAGAGTCCAAAGACCATTAGCCCAAGACTAAATGGGCGGATAGTGTGAGTAATTAGCATGTGACGGGTTACTAATTCAACATACTATCTGGTATATGGACTACTCTCAAATTCTGCTTCTTTGCTCCTTCCCATTTCATCATGAAATTTTGACAATTTTTGCGGAATAGGGGCTGTGTCGTTATTCCGAAGGTTCGTTATTTCAAAGGATCATTATTCGAATTTGAAATAAGGCTCAGTTATTCTGAAGGTTCATTACTCCGAAAGGTTATTTATACTCCGAACTTCAGAATAACAGTCCTTCGATATAATGATCCTTTCCGTAAATTTAGAGTAATGACCCTTCGGAGTAATTAGAAAATTGTTATACTTAATCTCTTCGTAATACCAGCACAACGCTCTAACCAACTGAGCTAAAGAGGCACGTTGGAGAAGAGCGGGAGCTATAAATCTATTATAGGTGTTAGGTTCCAATGATTCAATCGAACCTACAACACCTATAAATTTATATCTCCCGCTCTTCTCCAACGTGCCTCTTTAGATCAGTTGGTTAGAGCGTTGTGCTGGTATTACGAAGGTCGCAGGTTCGAATCCGGCTGGATGCACTGGTTTTTTTTCAACGTTTATGTGCACTGGCCTACTCTGGGGAAAGATGTAAAATTTGTTCAGATAAATAATGACCCTTCAGAGTAACAAGCTTTTGGAGTATTATAATATATAACCCTTCGGAATAACGAACTTTCGGAGTATTGAACCTTTGGAATAACAACCCTTCGGAATAACGAAGTGTCATCATGGATTCTTTCACAAAGATCTGCCTTCCCCAAAGCTCAAAGAGTCCGAAGTTCATTAGTCCAAAACTGGATTCTGTGAGTAAAATTGGCACACTATCTGGTATATGGACTGTTCTTAAATACTCTGCTACTTTGTTCGTTCCCATTTCATTACAAAATGTTTTCTATTTTTGTAGATTCTTTCACAAAGTTTTGACTTACCAAGAGTCCAAAGACCACTATGCACCTGTAGTGGATTTCTTTAACACAGTCTGACTCGTTTACTTATTCAAAACAGGGGTCACACTTTTAAGTTATTCTTTCTATTCAACATGCCCTTCAGCACAGGTTGATCCTAAACATCAGTATCTCACAGCAGTGCATGATTTCATATAGATCAACAGTGCAAACAGCAATTAATGGATAACAATGTTGCATTCTTTGAGACAAGAGCTACAATTAGTGGGTTTTTAGCGGGTTCACCGTCGGACACGTTTAGCCACCAAACCTTTATAATTAGCAGATAGGCGAGGTCTGCTTGTTTTCTGTAGACAAGGGGCAGTCTTCAGTGAACTGCTCTTTTCAGAGATACCAAAAACCTTTAAAATTAGCAGATAGGCGAGATCTGCTTGTTCTCTGTTGAAAAGGGGCAGTCTTCAGTGAACGGCTCTTTTCAGAGCCATCAGTAGGCAAGGGGTGGCTACATGTCTCATTCTTAGATACCTTGTCCTGAAGAAGTCAGAGCTACTCCTAACGAAAGCTTGACAGTTCTAAATTTGTCTGACGGCGAACCTGCTATAAACCCACTAATTGTTATGAATTCCCGTCGTAAAAGCCTATCCCACAATAGGAGCTACAATGTACGGTAGTCTTGAACTGAAAAACTAGAGACATTATTTACCTGTGGCCCACGGTCTACAAGATATGTCAATCATGATCCATTCCACCACGATTCCACGCATCAGCTTTGCATGTAACATGATGTTGATAATGAAAGATTATAGACAAATCCAATTTCACATTCCTACACCTCAATGGCAGCCACAGCTGGGTGTGTCCCTGTCGTGTTCATTCCACCTGAAATGTGAAATGATGTGGTCTTGGCGGGAATTTTAAACTGCATTCCATCACCAGTGTTACAACACAATACAATATAACATTGATTTTTAAGCAGCTTTAATCCACCCAATTGGGCAGTCACAACACAAGTTTGGTGAGGAGGGGACCCAGTAATGGCCGAATGAATTCTGACCATCACTTGGCTTGTTGGATTTGTCTAGTATATAATAACATTGGGTAACATAACTGGCTATACCTTTTCACTTTAATAACTCTACTACTTGCTAATGGGTGGTTGGTTTCTGTTTAATTTTCATGGTTTGGTAATATGATGGTTAATCATACCTAACTTAACACTCACAGTCATGGATACTTAATTGCAGCTAAACATGCAAGTTAATGGAGCTGCGCATATTTATCAACACTGCAGTTTTGCCAATATCTGTCACCAGTGTCAAATATATAAGTCTGGAAAAGTCTATTTTAATCAAAGCAGTAGACTTAACATTATATTTTTGTTAACAGATGACATTTACAATGTTTACAAACATAAAGTGCATGACCTGTTATTAAAACAGGAAATCTAGGGTTTGCACGATTTAAAATCAATTGATTTAAATCACAATTCAATGCACATTTTAAATCAAATCACTGATTTAAATCAACTTTTTTATTTTTTACCATTTTTGATACATTTAAGTTAATGTCTTTCTTAAAATTGACCGTTTTACTTCATTCCTAATGCTTTTATAACTTTTGGATACAATTAATATACCTGTATGATGTCATTTGTCTATTGCTAAAAAATCATCTTCAAGGTGCAGAATTCAACAGGTTTTTTCCAAAGATATTACCATTTTTTTCATTAATAATTTTACATATAAAAACATGTTTTGATTTTTTGTAAATACCTGATAGGATTTCATATATCTCTAGCATTCCACTGATCTCTTTTGCCTTCATCATGGGCTATAGCAGTTCTTGGAATAAAACAAATCAATTTAAATAAAAGAAATCAGATTTAAATCAAATAAATTGATTTTTTTTAATTGATTTATTTTTAAATAAAAAGAAAATTGCCAACCCTGGTGGAAACTATTTATGATCAAATGGACTTGATCATGCTAATTGTGAACGTGACATGGAAATACATTTGGCTTTCTCGGAACTAACAAACCATATTGACTACAAAAATAGCATTCTACTAATTTGTGCATTAAACAAAACAGAAAAACAAAGGCAACAATTTATTGCATTAGGCCCTTCACAATTGATTTTGAGTTTACTATTTCCCAGCCACATCCAAAATTGAGAATTGCAAAATATTTGATTTTTATTTGTCATTTTCTCTGTTAAATGACATTTTAATAACATTAATTTGTTACTTTCTTACTTTGATCATCTTAACTATGATGCTAAACCATCAAAGATTATTACCAATGTATAAAATCAGCCATAAGGCCAAAAAAAAAAAGTTGTTTGTTTGTCCTCCACCGCCCGCTCCTCAGATGAAGGCCTGACCAATATTTTTTTTTTCAATATTTTTTTTTTTTATAAAAATAAGTAAAATTCAATTTTTTTTCCCAGATTTGGAGTATCTCTGGACCTCTTTCATGGTTGAAAATAAAAAAGTCCACCAAATCATTAAAAGACTATGACATGAACACAAATTATAACTTTATTGCATATTTTTTTAAGTCACCATGAATGATTGTAGCATTTAGCTCTAGCAAGGTCCAGAAATACGACAAATCCGAAAAAAAAAATAAAAAAAAATAAAAAAAAAAAAATCCGCCTGCCCGCACGTCCTCTTTCAAAGCTGTGGAGGACAAACAAACAATTTTTTTTTTTTGGGCCTAATTGCAAAATAATTAAATGTACAGTGCCAAAATGTACTGTTCATATTTGGCTGAGACAACTCGTTTCAAAAGAAAGAAAATAATAAGTAATTAATAATTAAAATTTACCACATGCCTTTTTAAAATCTTAAACAATAAACTAAGAATTAATTATGAAGGAACTTTAATACAAGTCATCCCAATGTATTTTCTGCCACTGTCTACTCAAGATTTCACTGCCCTTTTCTGTGCCCTGATTGTAAATTTGATGCAGGATTTCAAGGTAGTTTTGTTGAAAACATATGTGAATGCATTATTTGCTCATCCGTTTAAATAAAGGGAAAACGGATGTACTGATAGAGGTTAAGTGTGCTTGTCATCAGCTCCGAGGACCCTATAGCATCCTCATCATTATCCATAGCAACACAGGATATGCTAATGATATGGTTGCCATGGTGACTGTGATGTAACCATGTGTGTTAAGGAGCTGGCCAATTTTGGAACAAGATGCAATGTAGGACTGTTATTGTTAGTAATTGTTGTGTGAACTGATTTTTAATACTTTGTTTGACAAAATCTAAATATATGAAGAGAATGAATGAAATATAGGTTAAATTAAATATAGTAGGGTGTGAAATTAAGGAATGTGGAGGATAATGATGAAGAAAAAAAAATGTTGCCCTGTGGTAGAATGTTAAAGGTGGGTTGGTCCACTTACTCGGTCAGACAGCAAAATAAGTATTTTTTCAAACCGACGGGTGTCAAATGATTATATTATGCTAAACAGGGGTCTTGAACAGCTTTTAAAGCCATAATGTACAATTTATATCAGTTTTGAATTTTGTTATCTGTTACTCAAAGTGCTGAAATAATTTTGGTAATATATGTCAGGAAAGGTTTCTATCCATTTAAAAAATTTCTATCCAAGTCAAAATAACATGGTAAAGTGAAAGAAATCCCGGGACTAAGGGACTAAAAAGTTAAGTTCTAAGGGGGACTTAATGTCAAAATATTAATACAACATTATGTCAAAATTGGATGTTTACCTGACAAATGAAACAAAGTGTATTAGTTGGGACCCCGGGGTCACTCCCATTGTGGCCTGTACACCATCCGCGATAATTAAAGGGTAGTGTTTCGTGGGTAGGCACGATACACGCGTATCGTGTTTAGGGTGTCAAAAACATGAAAAATTGGGGAAAAGGGTAGCAAAATTTCAATTGCTAACATGCAGAAATGAAATTTAGGGTGTGAAATTTGATGCAAAGAATAAAATCCCTGTTTAGGGTGTGACAATAGGTGCGTGTTACCTGTTTAGGGTATCGTTTTAGCCAAGGGTTAAATCCTTGTTTATGGTGCTTTTCAAAAGTTAATTATCGCGGATGGTGTACAGGCTACAATGGGAGTGACCCCCCGGGGTTGGGACATGTGTAAAGATTAATTTCTTCTTATATAAGATTATACATTATGGCTTTAAGCATGACATTATTTACTCGAACTGTGTATTGACATTGTTTACTCGAACTGTCTGGGACATACAAAATAGGGTCTGCAGTACACAATGTATATCGTAGCTATACAATGTATGTTAAATTCCAGGTATATATGTACCCCATGGTATATATTTGTACGTGGGGAATACTAGTATACATTATTGACTTGAGAAACTGCAAATGAGTGAAAACAAATATCAAGTCAGACAATAAAGCATTAGTGGCCAATTGAAAGGAAATTAAATGTATTGACAATATTAAATAGCGCAGTCTGATAGAAAATTATCTTGCCATATGGAACGTGATAGAAATACAGCTGTATGCAATTATATTGCAGCTATAGGATCCACAACATGCTCATTTATCAGGGCACAGTTCTTTAATCCCAATACATATGTACATTTATTGAATGACCTTTGAAAATTTGGGTATGAAAACTCATACTCTGCAACTTGAGGTCAAATTTTGCGGTATGATTGTTTAATTGAGGTTTTCGAACTATGCAATTGGGATGAGGCCATTGTGGTCCATAGTGAGTAGTATCACTGACGATATGATCTGCAATATATTGCTAATTAATTGAACATAAAATGGGCTGTTCCGGTTGAAATCCATACACCCCCTGTGGAAGGTATAACCTTAATCTCCTACACAGGGGGTGTAGATTTCAAATGGAGTCACTCATTCAGGTAACTCCATTTGAAATTCACATTCCTTGTGTGGGAGATTAAGGTTATGTCTATCATGCATAGGGGTGTATGGATTTTAAGTAGAATAGTACAATGGCGCTGTGCAAGCGTACTGCAAAAGTGGAAACTTTTGTGCAGCAATAATTTTGATGTAATAATAATAACAACAATAATAATAACAATAGTGTATGAGGATTCTAAAGTCGGAAGTGTAAAAACAACAAGCAAAAAAATGGCAAAGCACAAAAAACATTACACCTTGCAAGATTATAAGTTTTGCAGAAACAGTATACACATATGTGACATGATCAAGGGGAATGAGTCACATGTCGGCCCTGGTTGAAAATGAGTTTTACACATGTTTCTAAAGAGGACATTTAGAGCTTTCAGAAACTGAAAACCCCATGTTGATACGACTTTTCTTTCTGAAGTTACGCCAATTTATCAATCGCTGAAAACAATATAAAACAAAAGAATTTTAACACTTTCTTTGCCAATATCTCAAAATCAATATTAGCGACATCCGACTCATTTCCCTTGATCGTGTCACATATGGTTAGAGGGGAAATGGGGCACACTATTTTCCCATGGTAACTGGCTACGGGCCTATCACCCCGAACCCAAAGGGTGTGGGGTGATAAGTCCGTAGCCAGTGTGTACAATTAGTTCATGAATATTTATGAGGCGTAATATTGTGCCATATTTATGTGTGCATACAGGGGATATCTATACATGGTGTTGTATTTCATTGTTATGTATCAATGCCTTTGCACACGTTTGCATGAGATAAATAGACATGATTCTTCTGATTAGCAAGAATCATTATCAGGCTCTCATTTTTAGGAGGTAGGCCTGGATCCCGAGGGGGGGGGGGGTACTCAGTACAAATTTCCTTTCTGAGACGTGCCGCGACCACCGATATCTTCTTCAGCCTCCTGCTATATCCATGTCCCCTTTTTCAAACCCTATTTTGGTATATGAATGGGTCCTTTTTTCAAAATTTTCTCAATTTTTTCGGGAAACAGCCCAATTTTTCCTTAATCTAGCCAAAATTTCCCCAAAATTTTGGGAAATTTGGAAAAACTAAGACAATTTTGGGTAAATTTGGCCGAAAATTTTGACTTTTGGTATATCAATGGGTCCAAATTTCTTGAAAAATTGGTATATTTATGGGTCTACATCCAAAATCTCAGCGCACGTCCCTACCAAAACCAAACTTGAGTACCCCGGGCCTGGATCACAGCATCATATTTCCTGCATCATCCTTACTTAATTGTTCTACATCACACTGGAGATGGAAAGCCCATATGTTTTCACATTGACACTGAAATAATGGCTGAGGGTTGTTTTGATATTGTTAGCTCAACTTGCTTAAATTGGGTTAACTTATCATTTACACAGTAACAGCTATATAGGGCCCTGAAATAATTTTGCATTCTCATATCAAACAGGGTGAAACTCTAAAATATTTTATGTAGTGCTAACTGAGATGACATGGTTGCTGATGAACATAATTGTACTGATTTGTTTCCATTTAAAGTTGTTTGAGCAATGCAAACAAGGTAATTTTAACTGGGTACTATTATAATTGTCTGCATATATGTTGCTGTCTACTGCTGATAGCATTATTTATAGCAATGCCAACACTTTTTCCCTTTCTTCCCAATCTTGTGTCAATGAATAAAGTACACTAAACACTAAACTTTCATCTATAATAAAGCATGGTATGGGGAAACTAAATCTTGCAGAATGGCAGCCTTTTGCATGTAACCTGGCCAAGTCACTGAAAATTAGAAAAACATAAAATAATGTTTGCAATGTGACCACATTAATTATTATAGTATGTGGTTAATAAGGATGAGCCACAGTATTTCACATAATTATTTGTGCAACAATAGCGGGGCTTATGTACCTATCATCTTTACACTTTCCGCTAACTAATTGGTCAAGACCACAGAATTGAAACCAGAGAATCAGTACTGGACCGCCTTCTTGATGCACACATGGGACAAAATTGGGGATGTATTCGTGTTTTGCTCTAAATGCACCCAAATCTAATCAGTGCTTTCCGTGATACATGACACACTTCATGGTGCAACGTACTGACTGCGTCTAAGGAACGAAGCAATTCGTTATAGTGTGAATATCACACAGAATTATTTATGTCTGGGCGATTGCGCATGGCGGTATAGGAGTCCTGATTTTTCTTAATAATTATGTGGTAAAGACACACAAATTGAATATTTTGAATCAAAAACAACCCAAAGCGGATTTGTCAGTGAAATGGACAAGCTTATACATGTTTAAATATGCACACATTTAGGATGTTGTTTGCAATCAATAATATATTCTCTTTTTACTAACCAACACACATTTCTAGCAGGTATGCATGTGTGCCATCATAATAATTAAATAACTATGTAGGTTGAAACTTCAAATATATATATTAAAAATATGATCTAATATATTTCTGTTTGTGTTCCTTCCATTTCAGTGTCTATTGGGACTATGCTGTAGCTGTCAACGTGGAAGATGTTGTGTATCTACACTGTCACCAACAACGTATGTACAAAAATATCTCTCTTGCAAATCTTTTGACTCATGAAAGATCCACCTGCTTAAAAGGATTAGAAGCTTAGGCAACTAATTTAGTTACAGGTCATTAGTCAAAAAACCCAATAACTTAGTTATAAACCCTAACCCTTTCCCTAACCCTACCCTAACCCGAAGCTTCACCATAATCCTATTATCCAAACCTATACCCGAAGCCCGAATACTAAACCTAACCCTAACTCAAAACCTAACCATAATTCTAATCCTAACACCCTAACTCTATCCCTAACATGAATCCTAATGCTAGCACTAACCTTATCTACAATCCTAATAATAGCCTAAAATGTCCTAAACCCTAATTTTAACCCTTTTCCAGAGATGAGATTTTATTTCAATTTTGGACCTCTGTACAAAAGTATAGGAGATCGTTTATTTTTCCTCCTCCCTATTTGGCATAAACTCCTGTCTTTTTGGACTATTTATGATCCTTCAAACTAACAGGCTCTCCACTAATTTGACTGAATTTGCATCCCACAATTTAAAAAAAGCATATTCCAATTAGAAGTGTCTTCCCCACATCACAGGAACACACTAATTGTATCTTTTCAATTATATCTTTTCTGCTTTGCAGCCGATAGTGGTGGCACTCTGGTGCTTGTAGGACAGGACGGAGTCCAACACCCACCTATACACTTCCCTAAAGGTGGTCATCTCCTAGCCTTCCTCACATGCTTGGAAAATGGACTGCTTCCAAGAGGTCAACTTGACCCGCCACTCTGGTCACAGAGAGGCAAAGGAAAGGTAAGCAAGTGTAAAAATAAGAGCTTTTCTATAATCAAAGACAAAATTAAAAAGACTAGTTTGTGTCTGACGTCATGTCAAAGGGTCTGCGTGATTGATTACTGACCTGCGCAGTGTGTAATTTTCAGCCTGGTTGACAGGACGTTATACGTATGCAAACTAGTCTTTTTAATTCGGTCTTGAATTATACCAGGACTTAGTTTAGTGAAAAAGGTGAGTTTTGATTCACCTGAATTTAGCCGGGACCAAGAGTTGCTAATCATAAGTCTAAACATGACTCATATTAACAGTCAGTATTTCAGCCAAAATACTAATGACACAATTCAATAGCCACAATGGCCGGGCTCAATTGAACTTTAATTTTAATCTCAGATTGCAAAAAAAAAACCATTTTGGTGCAAAATTTCATATTTCCTGGGTAGACTGTATGGTGAAAGGTTATCAATAACATGCCCCTCCAGTGAACATACGCCTAATCGTACCAGGACAATATGCATGAGGTGTCACTAGAGTTGGAACAGATAATACCGTAAAACCCTGTCTACAAGCATATAGAGTGCTACTGATGAAAGCTAAATTAATCCAGGCGCCATTATGGAGTTTGAGCAAATAAACAAGTATTATTGTAAGACCAATCTATTGTATTGGCATATACACGCTTGTTTCATATTAATTGAGCTTTCATCAAAAACGCTTTATATGCTTGTAGATGAGGTTTTACGGTAGTCATGAACGGTCCTTCATTCCATGTACAGCTTGCACAGGGAATGCATTCCCGCCTCACATCACAGGAATTGGGAAATGGACCAGCTTCAAAAAGAAGGTTAACAGCTACTTAGGCACCAACCTGTCAGCTTTACCATAATGATAAATGCTGCATGCCTTGATATATTTTGACATAAAAAGGGGGGTAGAAAGATCCTCAAATACCGTAAACTTTCGCCTAATGGCGCTAGGGCTCCCTTTACAGGAAAGTGCCCTCCAATAAAAATCCCACCAGCAAATAAGGGCACGTACCCTTAATTCTTGTTGGGATTTTTTGAGATTTTTTTGTACTCTATGTACATGAAATTTACCCCAAGGCAAAGGAGCCCAGGTGCGCCATTAGGCGAACATGTACGGTAATTAAGGGGAAAAGAGGAAAATAGTATGCACGTGTTATAATATTTTTGCGCATGATTGTTTGGGCTATATTATAATGATTGAGATGCTATTTGGTGTGATTCTTCAGGTGCTTCCCAAACTGAGAAGAAAGACTTCGGCGCAGGCCAAGTCTGGCAGCATGAGTATGGAGAAGGATGGGACACAGATATTTGAAGGGGAAGAGGCTACTGATTATGTGTTCAGAATCATCAACAGCTTCAAACCAGAATTTGGTGAGTCACAAGTAAAATCTTTCAACAAATGTACCACAGGCATTGTTTGATTGAAATTTGGATCACCTGTCGGTGCTGCTTCAATACTTGTTGTTAACAATGCATTGCATACACATATTAAATTTTACTACAGTGAAGAACACTCAATTGATTATTTCATAAATTATAAGGGCCGACTAAGCATTGACGATCGATCATAAGATCAAACAAATGTGGCTCCATTGCCTAAATGACTTGCAGGATGGGTGGTGGAACAGAGGAACATTTAAATGGAAGTAATTTCTATGTAGTAATCTGGACAGAATTATCTGATCAGTCAAAAATGAATTAAAAAATGTCAAAATAAATTAAAGTACAAGATGATAAGGAAAAATGAATGCTAAAATGATGATAATTAATTGAGGGATGGCGTGTTGATGCAGCGGTTGTTCCCTCACCTTGAACCACTGAGGTCCCGGGTTCAAGCCCTGGCCATGCCCAAGGACTGTATGTGCACTTTGTGTTTCCCGATCCATGCTCACTCTCGCAGGTGTTCTCCGGGATCTCCAGTTTCCTTATGCTTTCAAAATTGGTGATTAGCTGTTTAGTTATCATAAAACCTTCCTTCACCCAATGGAATTTTGGGAGCTGCAGTGATGGTGGATATTACAATCTGAGTGTAGATATGTTTGCGCCTGTCTAGTTGATGCGATCTGATTTTTTTATTCCATAAGATGAAATTACTGAACTGTTGTAACCAAAGGACTACATCAGATTTGACAAGTGATCCTGCCTCCTAGGAAACTATTTTCCAGTCATGATTAGTCTCTTTCAAAGAGTTCAAGCACAATTTGAATTTGTGACCTGTTATGTCAAAATCAGAGGGAATTGTTCACCTACATGTTAAGAAGCTATAGACCCCAGGAAGACCAAAGCCAATCGATTGACCAGCCTTCCATGGCTGGCTAGCCCATTGGCTTCACAGTTCAGAAAAGAAGACCTCTTAATACTTGTATTCTTATCTATAATTTCAGTTCCTGAAGAAGCTATAGACCCTAGGAAGACGAAAGCCAATGGCTTGGCTAGCCTTCCATGGCTCATCAAGGATCTGGCACCGAGACATGTACTGATACGTCAGGAAGAAATTAATCACTCACCAACCAAAACCACAAGGTCCATATACTCACCGGGGACGCCATCACCTGTAGATTGCGTCAATATGAGCATGATTGCAGCCAATGCAACGTAAGACAACTTTCTGTTATGGTTTCATATTGGGTCATTCCAATTGAAATCCATACACCCCCTATGGAAGACATGACTTTGATCATCCACACAGGGAGTGTAAATTTTGAATTGGTCACCCCATTCAGGTTATCCCATTTGAAATTCACACCCCCTGTAGATTGCGTCAATATGAGCATGATTGCAGCCAATGCAACGTAAGACAACTTTCTGTTATGGTTTCATATTGGGCTATTCCAGTTGCAATCCATACACCCCCTATGGAAGATGTAACCTTGATGTCCCTCACAGGGAGTGTAAATTTCAAATAGGTAACCCCATTCAGGTTATACCATTTGAAATTCACACCCCCTGTGTGGGGGATTAAGGTTGTGTCTTCTATAGTGGGCATATTTATGTAGCTACCAGTGGTGTACCGACCCAGGAGGGGGATTGGGGGAAAGTTGAATTACTGTCAAGTATGAAATGTGTATGTGCATTAAAAATTTCACAAATTTATCGAGCGACATGGATTCTGAAAATTTTCATGCTCACAAATTTATCTTTTTCCTTAATTAAAAATGTGTCAATTTCGAAAAAGATTATATGCCTACAAAGATTGTAGCTCTTTTCAAACCACGAAACTTGTGTGCTGCAAAAATATTGTGCTTTACAGTTATACAGGGTGTCCCTGAAAGAACTGTATCATCAGGAACTGATTTTTCTTTGGGTATTTTAACGCATAAACCAAGCATAACTAAATAACTGATGTGGTTGAGGAATATATCAGTTATCACATACTTTTTGAATTTTGACAATTGATCGCTCCGTTTTTGAAATAAAAGAATTTTATGAAATTACCTAATTTTCAATCCATTCCACAAATATCTATATCAATGCCAATAGATGATGATGTGCAGTGATACAGCACTCCGAATACAGATCATTGATTGATATTTGAATCCGTGGAAAGGTTTGAAAATGAGGGAGTTTCATAAAATTCTTATATTTTAAGAACAGTGTAGTCAATTGTCAAAATTCAAAAAGTATATGATACCGGATTTTTTCCTCAACCACACCAGTTATTTAGTTATGTTTAATTGTGGCGTTAAAATACTCAAACAGTTAAGTTTACGACGATACATTTCTTTCAGGTACATCATGTATCATTAGTTCTAGCTAAAAGTTTCAAGGTCAAGCAAGTAAAAAAATTCAAGGTCAAGCCAGTAAGACCTCTGATTAAATGATACAATGGAAAAGGGTGCTCACATAGAATAGTTGTCTTATGTAAATTTAAGGGGTACTACACCTGTGGTAAATTGTGACTATTTTTATGTTTTTCTCAAAAAATAATAACACACTGGTAACAAAAGTTATGTATATTATTGGGGCAAGGAATCCAATTACTACACTGAAATTTCAGTGATTCAAGACAAGTGGTTCAATATATATGATAGGAAATGAGGTACATTCTAGCTGTACCTCTTCTTATCATAAATAACGAACCGCTTGTCTTGGGTCACTGAAATTCCAGTGTAGTAATTGGAGTCTTTGCCCCTATAATATACATAACTTATGTTACCACTGTGTTATTAGTTTTTGAGAAAAATGCAAAATAGGCACAAAAATTTATCGAGGGTGTAGTACCCCTTAAACCAACAAAAGAAATTCTTTGAAAAGTTTTAATTGGCCTGACTTTGACACTTTAAACTGGTCTGACTTTGAAATTTTGAACTGTCCTTTATCTTCAAACTATGAACTTGGTGGTGACCTTGAAACTTTGGACTGACCTGACCTTCAAATTTTGAAAACTTTTCCCAGAACCCATTGATTTGTTCTCTTTTCTGCCCATGAAACCAACAAAACCACTGCCTTCCTATCGCAAATCTTCATTGTCTAAGCGTATTAGAATTGACCTTCATAACTTTGAACTAACTATTTAGCTATTCCCTATTTTTCTATGCTTTCTTTGAAAGTAAAGGTCAGGAGAGATCTTATTGTTTGTTTTTTCCTTTTTCCCCATTTGCAGTAGTCGGTCATCCATCAAACTTTTGTGCGACACCATGAGGAAACAAATCATCTCAAGGGCATTCTATGGATGTAAGTGGAAAATAGTATATTAGGGATGTAAATCTTCAGGAAATTTCCTAATTTCAGGAAATAAAGTACAGGGAAATATACATTTTCAGGAAATATTAAAGCAGTTTCAGGAAATTATGTCAGAGCTTGTTTTCATCCCTGACATATGGTGACATTTTAATTTTACAGACAAAAAACATGGAAATTTAGAACTCATTAGAACTATTTCCATTTTATACCTGTGACTTCAACACCAAAAGTTTTGAGCAAAACTGGATTGAAAAAAATAAAGAAATAGTTTTAAGGCTAAAACTCTGAAATGATTGTAGCCTTCATTACCTTTCTAAAACAAAAAAGAATAGTGTGACATATGTGATGGGTTTTCACAGATCATATCACAAATATGTATAAATAAGCAAGTCAATGAATAAATAAAATACGGGGAATATGATGTGCAAGCAAATACAAAAAACTTGTACTTATTAAAAATGCCAAAATCTTAAAACCAAATGTATCAACTTGTGTCTTTTTAATTGATACACTCACATTCTTTCTCTGTGATATAAATTATCTTTCTTGTTGCACTTTCTATGTATAGGGTTAGCCCACTGTCGACACCTGCGCACGGTGCGGACACATTTATCAGGACTAGTTCACCCAGTCATCATAACAAAAGAAGGTCAGCTGTCTGCAAAGAATGGTCTCACAGAGGAAAGGTGGCATCAACTCTTTGAAAATGAAATGGTAAGCACTACTACTATACAATCAAAGTCCCTGTGTTTTATATGCTTGGAATTCTTGCATATTCATGAGGGTCGTTCATTTGATCCTGCTTGTCTAACAATTACGTCAGCATCGTTGGCCTTCGCGTATACACGATTGAGCGTTGTGCCGTAAAAATATGCTGGTATGTGCGTAGCAGTTTTGCCTGTCACTTCATTCAGCGATCTGCCCTCATTATAATTATCAGGTGATGCTGAGACTATATGATTTATTGAGCCAATCAGCAGCATGGTAAGAATGGTGGTAGGGCTGAAGAGCCTTAACCCCATGAGTACTACCTGCTGATTGGTTATAAGAAGACTATTATGATTTATTGAGCCAATCAGCAGCATGGTAAGAATGGTGGTAGGGCTGAAGAGGCTTAACCCCATGAGTACTACCTGCTGATTGGTTATAAGAAGACTATTATGATTTATTGAGCCAATCAGCAGCATGATAAGAATGGTGGTAGGGCTGAAGAGGCTTAACCCCATGAGTGCTACCTGCTGATTGGTTATAAGAAGATTATGATTTTATTGAGCCAATCAGGAATATGGTAAAAATGGTGGTAGGGTTGAAGAGGATTAACCCCCATGAGTACTACCAGCTGATTGGTTACAAAAAGACTATTATGATTTATTGAGCCAATCAGCCGCATGGTAAGAATGGGGGTAAGGCTGAAGAGGATTGAGCTTAAATATCTAGAAGCTATGTTTTCATTGGTCACTCCGATGAGTAGATCACATAATTATCCAATCAGAAACAATGTAAGGAAGGCAGTAGTTCTCAGGAGCTAAGGGTAAATTGAATACATGTCTTACAATGCAATGGAGATGTGGACATAATAGTCTGATAGTGACCAGACCTGAATCAATCAGGTTCAAGTCGGCAATGATGAAAAAGAAAATGGACATATAAAAGGTTCATAACTTTGCAACCATATATTCAAGAGAGCTGGGGATTCAATATCAGTAAGTGTAGGTACTAAACAAGTTAGTAATGATAGGTCATAATTGTTTTAATTTAACTTAGACACAGGGTAGCAGATATGAAAAAAAAAGCATTTTTTTACGCCAGACCTAATAATAATAATAATAATAATAATAACAATAATAATAATAATAATAATGATAATAATAATAATAATAAAACAGCATTTATATAGCGCATTGTGAATCACAGATTCCTCAATATGCTTTACACAATAATAAAACTACCAAACGTGATCAATTTATAACATATGAATTTAACTTTAAAAATAAATAAATATTAACTATGCATAAAATAGCAGGCCAGCTGCACAATACAAAACATTGATAAATGCATAAAGCAAAGACACCGCCACCTCCATCCAAAGGATGGAAACGCCTGTGAAAAATGAGAGACCCACCTACATGTATGTACCATAACAGCCAATCCATGGGCCTTCCATGATAAATATGACACTTATAATAAAAGTACACACAAAGTAAAAAATTATTCTCATAAAATAACTAAGACATACTGATACAAAACTGAAATTTAAAAAAGGGAAAAAAAATATTGAGCTGGTGAAACAGCTTAGATATACTAAAAATGACAATCAAAAACCTGCACATACATAACAAATAATTTAAGCAAAAGACACAACCATCTCCATCCAAAGGATGAGGACGCCTGTGATAAGAAGCATGAAAGATCCAACAAACTGTTGTTAGAACATAGAGATCTTTTTGTAAGCAGATTTTTTACATTCAGGTTGCTTATTGCAGTGCATTGTGGGATATATGCAATTCACCCTTTATTTGGCATGATGCATTGCATGTATTGTTATCGACTCTTTTCCATGCATCATTGCTTGTTATAAACATATCAAAAAAAGTAACTAACCCCCCTTAAATAATGGCTATCAAAAAGGAGCTATTGTATTACAAATCTGTAAAATGCGTTGGAAGCAGAATTTATTTCTGTGCATTTTGACACCTTATTTGATACGATAGCCCAGAAAACAATAAAACACTGGTCAATTTAATGTAGTGAGGTCCAGATTTGAAAGTTGCACTTTCATACAAATGTTTACAATACAAAAACACTCAGATATCATTACACAGATTTTCTTCCATTACACTGAATACAAAATCAATAGCATTTACTGCAACCTTCAAATCTTGGGCCGCAACGATCTAAATGTACGCTGTGACGTCAACATTTAGTCAATTGCTGCAAATGAGGTGTCAAAATGTGCAGAAATAAATTCTGCTTCCAACACATTTTACAGATTTGTAATACAATCACCCGTTTTTGAATAATGGCCATTATTCAAGGGGGGTTAGTTACTTCTTTTGAGATGTTTATAATGGAGCAGTACAGCCATAAATTGTCACAACGTACATTTTTTTTTGTAACAGCCATAATGATCTCATTATACTATCACGGTACATTAATGCCTAATGATCCCGTTTTCTCTTCAACGACGGATGACAATTCTAAATGGGCGATTCCAGTTGAAATCCATACACCCCCTATGGAAGACATGACATTAATCTTCTACACAGGGAGTGTGAATTTCAAATGAGGTTACCTAAAAGGGTGACTTCATTTGAAATTGGCACCCTCCATGTGGGATATTAAGGTCATGTTTTCCACGGGGAGTGTATGGATTTCAACAGGAATAGCCCAGTATATGCTCCTCTTATAATGGAGAAATCATTTGACCATTTCTGGTGAATTTTATTAAAAGTAGTTTGGCAAAGCCATTATGGGGTATACTCAGTTTGATGGATGGTACATAGAAAGAACTGGGTCACCTAACATACATGAGCAATTTAAAGCAGTAATTTATTGATATGACAACCAAATCTAAATTTTATCCATTTTATTTTGCAAGATTAACAGTCTTAAAGGTCCATAACCCGATCGACAACATCATCCCCCCGATGTTTGTCATTGTTAATGAGTTTTTGGTATCACAAAATAGATCGTATTTTTCTCATTACTATCCTGAAATTTTCCAAGTCGATGTATTTCCGGAGAAATCAGAGAATTCACACAAAAATAGCTTCCTTCCTGGCTACCAATTTCTTGAATTATGGACAGGTTTATCGTAGATAATTATAGTCTCCTCAACAGCTAGTTTGGTTTCACATCATTCACATTGTATGAAAAGAGCGAACCGCAATAACTGCTGAAGAGACTTCAGATCGACCAGCATTGGCGTCGGGGCATTTCTGTTTTGCTTTGTTATTGAGCTCTATTGCCATTATGCCATAATTTATATACAAAAATCATCATGAACGATATACAGACGAACACGAAAAGACTGGTTGTGGGGAAATGTCACCGTAGTAGTATTGAAATGTGTACCTAGTACAGTGTGGAGCTTGTGTCAGTGCAACCACGCCACGCACGCATGGCACATCACGAACGGGAATTACGGCACATGTTATTGCTTCCCTTCCCAGAATGCAATTCATGCATACCAAGTATTGGGTTGCAAATTTTGCTATTTATTCACATTTACGTAGAAAATACTCTCGTTTTTTTCACAAAGCTGCATAAAGGGACAATATTTGATATTATATGTAATTTTAAAGACAATCCATATCCAAAACCAATAGGGTTACCCCCCTTTAAGGCCAAAAAAAATAATTGTTTGTTTGTCCTCCCACAGCATTGAAAGAGGAGGTGCGGGCGGGCAGATTGGTTTTTTAATCATTTATGGTGACTTTAAAAAAAAACCATTTTGTTTCTTTAATATGCAACATTATAACTTGTGTTCATGTCATAGTCTTTTAATGATTTTAAAATGGATATAAATCCATGTATTTTGAAGTCATTAATAATATAAGACTATGACATGAATACAAATTATAAATTTGCATAATGAAGACACAAAATGTTTTTGGGGGGCTTTTTATTTTCAACCATGAGCAATCCTAGCATTTAGCTCTAGCTAGGTCCAGAGATACTCCAAATCTGAAAAAAAAATATTGGTGCGGGCTTAATCTGAGGAGCGGGCCTTAAACTAATCTTGTTGTTATTCTAAAAGTATGTACCATTCTTCTCATCACAAGAATCCCATTTATTTGTTTGTTTGCAGATCACAGATGAAGCTGAGGTTATGAAGCTTGTGTACTTTGGTGGTGTACAACATGAGATCAGGAAAGAGGTAAGCAATAGGCTATTCCAGTTGACATCCATACACCCCCTATGGAAGACATGACCTTAATCTTACACACAGGACAGGGAGTGTAGATTTCAAATGGAGTCCCCCAATCAGACAACCCTATTTGAAATTCACACTCCTGGTGTGGAAGATTAAAGTCATGTCTTCCATAGGGGGTGTATGGATTTCAATTAGAAAACACAGTACTGTCCTTCATTTAAGCATACTAGGCTAACTCTTGAGTATGCTATCATGACGATAATACCCAAGGTATATTCGACCTAGTCAGTACTCCAGGCTCTTAATTCAGTCATTTTGGGGGCGATTATGAAAATAATTAAATGTAAGTTTAAATGCGGAATGTATCTCAGATAAGATTTAATTGGTAAATTTATTTAGACATTTGACCAATTACATTTGTTCAGGCACATTGAAAATGGGGTCAGAACTCAGAATTGCGGCGAGAATCCGAGAATTGATTCTTGCAAAGATTCTCATAAACAGATTTGCATGAATCAAAGTTGATTCTTGCAAACTTTTGTAGTGTACACAGAAGTTGATTTGCAAGAATCAAAATATTACCGCACATTTATTTTGCAAAAATCAAGATTAATTCTCGCACTGCAAAACTAAATTCTGACCCTGCGAAAACGGGGCACTTAGACAGTTGTCACTAGTGACATTTTTATGTCAAAATAGGCTACATGGTATCAATACATATGGCTTCCTTTTAATTGGTAGTTATTGCTAGAAATAATTGTTGAAAAACTACACAAATATGTCTTGCATGTTGGATCAATGAACAGGGCTTCTGAATATAATGATGGTGTATTCTTTAAAGGGGGAAAGGACAATTTAAACCATTCAAACATTTTAATAATTTAATAATAATATCTGGTAACACTATGTTTCAGTTAATGTAATCTACATAAGGTTTGTATTAGTTTATATTTGGGGTTAATTGTTCACATGGCAAATATTTTAATTGTTACATATTTTTGACAAATTTCACAGGTTTGGCCATACCTGCTTGGGCACTACAAGTTTGGTTCCACTGCTGATGATAGGTGTTCTATTGATGAGGGCGTGCGTTTGACATATGAGCAAGTGGTTGCTGAATGGATGGCTGTCGAGGCGATCATCAGGCAACGCGAGAAAGACAACCAAATGGCGAAGTTCTCATCGGAAAACAGCTCAGAGGGTCAGATTCCACTTACAGGCCGGGATCCAAGTCTCGATAGCGAAGTCTTCGAAATTGAAGAAGATAACGACGACTATATCGAAAGCGGGGAAGTGAGGGAAATGTCGGAGCTTACGAGCGAACAGATGACGATTGAGCAGAGGGAGTTTGTACAAAAGGAAGATTATCTTGTGTTTGAATGCCGTAAATCGCGCCAGGACACTTTAGAGAGTGAGATGGGACGCAGCATGAGCGAGGCATCTGTCGATAGAGCCGATGTCGTGACTGGGAAAGAAACGCCGCAAGGAAGCCCTCCAAGTGACGAAGGGTTTGGCGACTCCACAAGTTTGAACTTGAGCGTCGGTCGCCAATCCACGAGTAGTGCCAAAGATGTCATAAGCGCCAAAGATCAGATTACTCAGGATGACGATGCCACCCCTGCTGCGTCCACTCTTGAGGGCGATGTTGTGCTAGAAAGGACTGGTGCACGTAATTCAATCACGGTGGAATTGATCAATGGGAAGGGGAGCACGAGTCATGAGAAGGAAGACGCAGATGAGGAAGAAGAGGAGGATGAAACTGGAGACCATCTTAGAGGGTTGAATATTCCTGATTCCGTGAGCTTATTATCGGCCGAGAGCGCTACAGCTTCCCCGGCTTCGTCAAATGGTGGCGTGTACTCGGTAAGTCTTGACGTTTGACTACGATCTTAATACAAAATTCAATGTTTAACATGATTCAAAAGTAATTTTATTATTTTTGTTATCAAATTAAAAATATTGTATGCAAACTTGTATCCAAATTCTTTTTTTAATTGATGTGATCCAAATCTGAAGTTGCCCAGTGATGCCATCATTTGAGGATCGTTTCAGAGAAATTTTAAGTGTGAGATACATGTAGCCAGTGACTGCATTGATACTACTGCATGATTTGACCTACCTTGACCTATGCCGTTCACTCCAACATGGGGTTGAGTGGTGGCATCTGTTTCACGATGGCCCTCCATTTCTGTCTGTTTATAGATTGGTGACTAGCCTCCACCACAGACTTCAGGTTTAATTTGGTGCAGTCAGCCTTGATGCAATCTAGCCATCGTTTTGGTGGTCTACCTCTGGGTATAGGTAGGCCCATTGGTTGGACTGGCTGATTTGTTAATGCAGGGGCTGGAACCCTGGTGTTGTAACTAGCTAGGCGGGTGAGACAATCCTCTCCTAGCCACCCTGAACTGTCCGTCACCTACTGAACAAGTCAGTCGGCTCACAACCCCCACCGTCGTGAGGTAGACCAGGCCGCTTACCCATTAACTCACAAGTCGGTCGTCCTCTCACACTACAAGTTCATCACATGCTTGTCTATTCCGCAGACGGAACTCCTTGACACGTTCAGTCTCAACCTCCACCGCGTCGACAAAGATGTCCAACGCTGTGATCGCAACTACGCATACTTCAACATGGGGAACCTGGAGAAGCTGCGCAACGTCATGTGTAGCTATGTATGGGAGCACCTTGATGTAGGCTATGTTCAGGGGATGTGTGATCTAGTGGCTCCGTTATTAGTTATATTTGATGATGGTATGTACCTTTACATATGTGTTGATGTTTGTTTGTTTACCTTTGTGTATGTTTACTTGTTGGGGTGTGTGCATATTATACAGATACCAACTGTGGAGCCTGATGGCATCTGTTGAGCTCCATGGTTGGAGGTAGCTTCAAAAACAATGTCTTTGAGCCATTGAAGGGGGTATAATAGCCCTCATTCTGTGATTTGAAGACTGCCGTAGTAAGGCAATTATGTATGGATGTGCATGTGTGAAACTCCATGGTTAGAATGTGGGTGTGTGAAACTACAAAACATTTGCACCAGGAATCATGATGGCTTATGGTTATGTGAATCAGACCCGTAATCATATCAAGAGCTATCTTCAATTTGATCAAGTTAAAGATGCTTACTCACGATTGTTAACATATTAATTATTGCTTGTGACCGTTTTTCTCTCTTTCTGATACAGAGGCCAAGACGTATAGTTGTTTCTGTGAGTTGATGAAAAGAATGTCAAAGAACTTCCCTCATGGTGGTGCTATGGACAATCATTTTGCTAACATGAGGTCACTTATTCAGGTAAGGGAAGGTCTACCCCCTAGGGTTGATTTATGGGTAGTAAGGTTGATTAAGGGAATGGAGGTAGACATACTTTCCCCCATGGTGGTGTAATTTCACTCTTTGAGGGGGTCATATACATGTATATGGTAAGAGGGGCTAGGGGTGAGGGTACATACTGAGCCAGGGATTTTGTGCCTGTGTACCCGGCGAATTTTTCGGGCGGGTAACCGGGTACCCGAAATTGAAAAAAAATAAAGAAATTTAAAAACATTTTTTTTTTTTTTTTTTTAAGTTATAAATTAATTTTTTCGGTTTTGTAGTGTCCCTGGATCTAGACCTAAATGCTAGGAATCGTTCATGGTTGGCCTAAAAAAATGTTGCATGATTGTGTTTTTAATATGAAAAGTGATAATTTGTGTTACATGTCATACTCTATTAATGATTTCAAAATGCATTGAATTTGAATGCTTAAAACATATTAAAAACACAATCGTGCAATTTTTTTTTTTAGGTCAACCATGAATGATCCTAGCATTTAGGTTTTGGTCCTGGGACACTACAAAACCCCCCCCAAAAAATAACTGAATTTTTTTTTTAATTTCGGGCACCCGGGCAGGGTATTTCCTGCCCGGGTAATGAAATCTCGGACAGGTACCCGCGAGCCCGTCCGAAAATCCCTGGCTTGGTACATACTATGATCAGTTCGTAATAGTCAAGAGTCCGAATCGGTCACACAAAGCAAAGTTTGCATATGTACTGCGCCCAGCTGTGTGTACGCCATTCTATATAAATCCACAATGTTATGAGTCCTGCCTGTTACGAGCTGATCAGAGTGTATAGTATCCATTACGTTGGCTATTCCAGTTGAAATCCATACACCCTGTATGGAAGACATGACCTTAATCTTCCACACAGGGGGTGTAAATTTCAAATGGTGTTACCTCAATGGGTGATTCCATTCAAAATCTACACCCCCTCTGTGTGGGATTTTAAGGTCATGTCCTCCATTGGAGGTGTGTGGATTTCAACTAATATATCCTATATCATTGTATCTTCAACAAATAATTGCAGAACGTATACATCATTGTCATTTTTTGTTGAGTGTAAGACCATCATGGAAGTTTTCCTGGAAAAGGAAATTGAAACCTGTAATATATGTTGAATATATTTAAAGCAGTTGTTAAGCAAAAGTGTAATTGTTAATTAAAAGCAATATATCTTCATGTAAATTTGAAGTGCATCAGTCAAATTAAGTAGCTCAAAACTTAATATTGAAACCCTGTGGGTGTCACTAACACAAGTGATCATACAGGTATATGCTTCCCAGGAAAAAACCCTGTTTGGGTCCTCGCCGCTCCGAAAATCTCTGAATTTGACCAAAATAGAAAACTGAAAGACCCCTGGATTGCTCCTTCCCCACTTTTCTCACTCTTCCTCCTCATTTTTTCAGGTGATTTTCAACCAGAAAGCCAATAAAGACCCTTGATTTTGACCGTTCACAGCTCCAAAAGACCCCCTTTTACAAGTATGCCGTCAGTTCCCAAAGACCCACCGTCTCTGAATTCTAGGGGAGCATACCCACCAAAATTTGATAATGTGCCCCTGCTCCCACATTAAAACAGCTGGTTTTCTTTTCCAACTCATAGTAAAGAAGTATAAAATAAGTTTCTTGTAATTCTATCAAATAGTTTTCTGATCTTAATTGAAGAAACATTAAAAAGGACTGCTATCTCAACACTTTTTCTTTGTAGATTTTGGACTCTGAGATGTTTGAGTTGATGCATCAAAATGGAGACTACACTCATTTCTATTTCTGCTATCGCTGGTTCCTCTTAGATTTCAAGAGGGGTATGTAGAAAAATGCTAACCAAATTTGAACAAGGAAACTGCACACACATTTTTGTAATCATACTTGTGCATATATATTAAAGTTCTACAGTGATATAAAGAATAATAATTGTATATAAATTGCCTAAAAGTGAAGGATAAGTCATTAAAATTGTCATTAGGTATTTTTTAAATGAAAAATTTGGCAGAAAATGAGGAAAATAGTAGTAAGTTGAAGCCCCATTGAAATACATGTAGCTAATTTGTCTACATATTAAGTAAAATAAAATGAAATTACAGATTCATGTCATATTTTGTCTTTAGTATACAGCTTTTGGCTTAACCACTAACAGGTTAGCACATCTTTGACACTAACAAAGCTGTCAAAATCTGAATGATGATTTTTACGATCCTCCTAATGAGCAAAGCACTGAATAGGCCTTTAGCAGTGCTTGACAAAATATCCAAGTTCTATTTTAGTATATTTTTTAAGCTTTAATGTATTTCAACAAAAAAGACCACTTCTGGATGTCTTTGGCGCTCCATATCTTATGGAGTTTTTGAACAGTCCCTGTGGCTTTCCCAATGCGTAGTTTTACGTCCTCGGTGCAGGATCCAGATTGACAGATCTTCCCTCCTATGTATGTAAACTCCTCAACTTGGGCTAGTGGTGTTCCATTGATATTTATATTTATTTTTGTGTTCTTTTTGGTGATTGCCTGTACTTCAATTTTTCCTATGTTGATTTTCAGTCCCAGTGTTGTACTACTCTCATGCACATGGTTTACCAGAGTTTGTAGGTCTTTTTCACTCCCAGCTACAAGTGTGATGTCATCCGCTAAACGTAGAATTAGAATGCATAAATTGAAATTACACTTTGTACAAGTCTTTAGACTTGATTGTCACAGCGACTTGATTGTCACAGCATGTGAAAAAACACCCTAAAAAAGCAACAAAAAAATTTGGCCCTTATTTCCAAAAATTGACCAAATAGTAAAATTTGACTTTTATTATTATTTTATTTTATTTAGTTACAACTAACTAAAGGATTAAGATTTAGCTATGTTTCATTTGGCAAAACAAGATAATATTTTTTTAATTCCAAAAGATCAATGCTGTATTTTTCTGAAATAGGGAGTAGTGCTTTATGCAGTTGCAATGCAAATGTTGCTGTCAAAACACCCTTGTACGTATGTGTATACAATGTTGGATTAGGTTAGCATGGATGTTTCAATACTGCAACCAGAGAGATGCACACAATGTCACTACCAACTTGATATGAAACAAAGTATAGTTCAGTATCCAAAAAATCTTTCCTGTGTTTCTTTCATGTCACAGAGCTAGTCTCACGATGACACTTTTGCTGTATGGGAAACAATCTGGGCAGCCAAGCACTGTGCATCCGGCTTCTTTGTGCTATTTATAGCTTTGGCCCTGGTTGAGTATTACAGAGATATTATCTTGGATAATAACATGGACTTCACCGACATCATCAAGTTCTTCAATGGTAAGTCAATTTGTGTAAATAATGGGCCATTCTATTTAAAATCCACACTACCCCTGTGGAAGATTTTGGAAATATCTTCCACAGGGGGAGTATGAATTTCAAATGGAATGAGCAAATTAGGCAGCTCCATTTTAAAGTCACCCTCCCTCTGTGGAAGATTCAGGTTGAATCTTTCTCAGAGGGTGTTTGAAATTCAAATGGAGCTGCCTAATGTGTTAATTCCATTTGAAATTCATACTCCCCCTGTGGAAGATATTTCCAAAATATTCAACAGGGGGAGGGCGGATTTTAAATAGGATAGCCCAGTGACTGTTAGTCCAAGGAGAGAGCCATTGAGCTAACCAAAATTGGGTTGTGCTATCCCACTAACTCCCACCTTCCCTTCCCTCCTTCCCTCCATGATAGTGCAGACTTGTGAAGACAAATGCACAGTGGATTCTAAAGTCCTAAATGACTAGCCGGGATAGATTGAGGCAGGCAGTGGCTCAAGAACCTTACTCATTTGAAAACTAACTGTAAGATACATGTACATGGGACCCATGACTTTACGTCTGCTCCAAAGGACATATTACTCTCCTGGTTCATTTACAGGGAGGGGCAGCATTGTGTTATTTGCTATACTATTTGCTTTGGCAAAATATTGCAGGGTTATTATACTAGATAACAAGATGGGCTACACTTGCATGAATTAAGTTCTAAGCATGTATCAAACAGAAATTTGCTGCTGTAGTGCACATTAGGAACCATTGGTTACTGGTTCAAGCCTGGGCTCATACACCTGTTCCGAATTATGATATGCCATATGCTTTGTATTGTGATCATTTCGATCAGTGGTTCGTAACAAAGAAAGTGTGAGCCAGTTGACCTAGCAACGGTCCTATTCTAATGTGCACTACCAGAGCTGCCAACTCTCCCTCTTTTCGCAGGAGACTCCCTACTTTTAAACCTTCAGAACCCTTAATTTTTGGTCATCTCCCTGAAAAGGAAATGGTTTCATCCATTAAGATGTACACATTTTGACAAATCTCCCTGATTGCAACAGGAAATCTCCCTTTTTTTCAAGATTCAAATGTTGGCAGCTCTGCACTACGCCATCAAATATATATTTTTTGGGATAACTCACTTCACCAACACTGACCATCATAACTTTCATTCTCATTCGATTTCCAAACAGAAATGGCAGAGCACCATGAAGCCAAGGATGTCCTGCAGGTAGCCAGGGATCTTGTTCACCGTGTACAGAGCCTCATAGAAAATAAATGAACCTACCAATATGCGTCATCAGCGGATTAACCTCTACCCTGCAATCCCAAATCAGATGAAAATGAGTGCTACATTTGTCTCTCCAGTATTTTAGTCCTATATTAGTGGTTGGATATGACCTGTTTTCCTGAATCATAAATTGGAGGAAGAGTACTACCCTTGTCTCTCCAGTATATATAAATAGTATAAGACCTTATTTCCTGAATCCCAATTTGTAGGAAGAGTGTTACCCTTGTCTCTGTAGTCCTTTAGACCAAAATCAGTGGTTGGATATGACCTCTATTCCTGAATCCTAAATTGGAGGAAGAGTGTTACCTTTATCTCTGTAGTCCATTAGACCAAAATCAGTGGTTGGATTATGATCTCTATTTCTGAATCCTAAATTGGAGGAAGAGTGATATCTGTCTCTGCAGGATTATCTGGTCCATGGAGGCCAAAGGAGGCTAATTTGAAATTGAGATAAAGGCAATAAAATGGAGTAAAAAACAATAAAATATATTAGCAAATAGACATCACAAAGCTTCATAAATTTAGAACCAAGTATGCTAGACCTTTGGTTCTTTCTGTATTTGATAGCCTAATGTTTGTACATGTATAAGGTAATAATTAGAGTAACTCAATTGTCAAAAATGCCTCCTTTGATCTCCATGGACCAGATCATATCACATATTACTCCCAAATCAATGGGTGAAAGTGACGTTAATTTCTGATCCCAAATTGGCGGAAAGAGTGCAACCCTTGTGTCTGCAGTATATTTATCCCAAATTCCCACATTCCAAACTGGCATAAGAGTAGTAGCTTTGCACCAAATCATTGGTTGAACTCCCTGAATTCCAAATAAGGGGGAGACAGAGTGCTACAGTTAGGCCAAAAAAAAAAAAGTTGTTTGTTTGTCCTCCACCGCCCGCTCCTCAGATGAAGGCCTGACCAATATTTTTTTTTTTTTTATTTTTTTTATAAAAATAAGTAAAATTCAATTTTTTTTCTCCAGATTTGGAGTATCTCTGGACCTCTTTCATGGTTGAAAATAAAAAAAGAGTCCACCAAATCATTAAAAGACTATGACATGAACACAAATTATAACTTTAACTGCATATTAAAGAAACAAAATGTTGTTTTTTTTAAGTCACCATGAATGATTGTAGCATTTAGCTCTAGCAAGGTCCAGAAATACGCCAAATCCGAAAAAAAAAAAAAAAAAAAAAAAAAATCCGCCCGCCCGCCCGCACGTCGACCCTTTCAAAGCTGTGGAGGACAAACAAACAATTTTTTTTTTTTTGGCCTTATCTTGGCTCTCTATTTTTCTTAACTTGATTCAAGGTAATAATGTGTCTGATGGAAGGGTAATAATATGATCCTTGCCCTGCAATTCCGAATCAAACAAAGGTGAGTGCTACTTTTGTCTTTGCAGTTGCAAGAGGTTAATATGACCTTTGACCTTGCAATCACAAACCAAGAGGAAACAGTGCTGCACTAGTCTCCACACCACATTATTTAATCTTTGAATTTCAACTTAGCTGGTGAATTCTAACATATCCCCTGCAGCTGAATAATTCTGAATCGTGGAGGTTAAAATTCACCTTCGTTGAGGCCTTTATTGGTTTTGAAATTAGCACAAAAGTTGAACATTCCTACACCGGCATCAAAAGTATTCCAATACTCCGAAGCCAAAATGACGCTTTCATGCCTTTTGAATTTGTATTGCCCACAAATTATTCATCCCTTTTCAACTGTATACAGTACTTTCATATATTTATTGAATTCACAAGACAAAATTCAAAAGATACAAAATCAGATTTATTGACAGTGCTTTATAAAACTGACAGTGTACATTTCAAGTATTTAGAGTACTCATCCAATGTCAAAGTTTAAATGTCAGATGTCGTAGGTCATATAATTGTAGGTCATGTCATGTCGGTTGAGCTGTTCCATTCTGAAATGCAAGCTCTCAAAGACTTGAATTTTTATTTATTGCATAACATAAACATACATTGTCAAACAATAATTTGTATATTTTTTGAATCTAAAGATTATTTAATGAAAAGTAACATATAAGGCAAAGTTCAGAGGTCAAAGTGCAAACTAACTAGCCATTGATATTTTTTAGCTTATCATATTTAAGTATTTATTGTAATTGAATACAGGTAAGGTACTCTTTGTGTAAGCTTTATTAAAACCAGGTGTTTATCAAAAGGTCATCTTTGACTTTTGTAATAGGTCAAAGGTCAACTTTTGTGAGCTTCTCACATTCCATTTTTTGTTTTTAATTGAGATATTTTACATAGGAGGTTACAGTTTGTTTGTTTACCAAGGTTGGTCTGTAAGTGACCCGATGGTTAGGACTTTGACTCATGAGCACAAGGTTGTGGGTACAAGCTCCGTCTGGGCAAACATTTATGTCTGTGGGCAAGACATTTGATCTCACTTGTCCAATTCCACCCAGGTGTAACATGGGGAGCTGTTAGGGGTAGTCATGCTGGTGTTGGTATTGATAGCAGCCAGATGGAATGAATTATCATAGTAGCAGCAGAATGTAAAGCGCTTTGATATTTGTTTGATTACAGATGTAAGGCAAATTCCTACATGTTTTATTTATTTTATAGGAACAATGACAATGGGTCAATGTTGATCAAAAGTTTGTTTGACTTTTGCAGTACCGGTAGGTCAATGTCAACTTCGACTTACTAAAAGGTCAAAGTTTAACATTGATCCGCATTCATATGTTTAAGACATGTTAGAGTTCAATTAGGGGTGATTAGAATCCAAACAAGTTACTTAATAGTTGAAATATACTGAGAAATAGAGTATGAAATACAAATTATATTTTATTGATTACAAAAAAAGAAATTAACCATAGTGACAAATAAAATGAATAAAAATTGTACCATAAAATTTTGATTGTGTTGTGAACCATGCAAAAAATAATTCCCCCAGTATTCATGTATGATGTCATATGTTCTGTGTATTCTGTATTAAAGCACTATTGTACATTGTATATTTATTAAAAACAATAAGATAAAAAGAAACTCTTGTATGTAATTGTTATGTATAGCAAAAGTGTACAGTTTAGCAAAAAGAGATGACTATTTATTTACTATCGTGTGTCAAAAGTGTATTTAAAGACATGAAGCACAGAGTTTTTTAATAGAATTTATTTAGCCAAGTTTAAAAAGAGATACAGCATCCGGAGGTATGTATGGATGGACATTGCAAAAACAGTATGTCTGGCGATGGGAGGCATGATAGACAGCATCAAGCTATGATGGTCTCAATTGTAGAGGTGCAATGTCAATTCCTCTGTGCATACATATGGACTTAACACTGGAAGTTGTAATATTAAACATTGTTAACATTACTTTTTAACTTGGGTCCAGAGTTCTTGCCTGCCAGATAAACTTATGACATGTAATTTTTTTTCTGGGAACATTGAATTAAATGAACACTTGGTGACATAATCTTCCACATTATATACCAATCAAGAACTCTGGAACTTTCCAAGCCCAGAAATAAGGCTTATAAAAGTTTTATAGCTTGTAGTAATGTATTTTGATTTGTAAACAGTACTGTGTTGTATGTAGCTGAAGATTTTGTAATATTCTGTGACGGTGTATAGTTAGGAACGTATTGTGATACGTGAGAAGTACGCGATGTATTTTTACGAATGTGCGTGTGACCGATTTTGGACAATGCAACCTGAAGCTCCCAGAAAAATGTAGGGGTTGTAATATGTATACCAGCATGCAGTGCGTCATACTTGCAACTCGAGTCTTATTTCATTGGTCTGTCAATTTACACATGTAGGTGCCTGATTTAAAGATGGTGTCCAGTGGTCGCTAAATTACCGACAACTTCATCCTCTCTCAGTTTGGTCAACCTCAATGTGTTATGCGTTTATTGCAAATTCTGCTAGATATTGGAAATACAATATCATTTTCTTTTGAAAGCCAAGTAAATTGCTGTAAAACAAACTTCTTATTTGGATGGAAAATAAGAGTTTTAAAAACTATGCTCTAAAACACCATCAAATTTGTATTCTTTAGTCAAGCAGTGTTGCCAGTCTTCAGGAAATTTCCTGATTTCAGGAATTACTTGGACGATCTTGTACATTTTTCAGGAAATTTTTTGACAACACTGACTGGCATCTCTGTTCAAGGAAGGACTCTTTGATCATGATCTGAAATGTGTCTTGACCGTTGGACCCGTCTTAAATGGCATTATTATATACGGTAGTTTCCTATTTGATGCCAAGTTCACAAGAATATGTTTCTGGGGGCTTCACGGCTTAACAGGTTGAAATTTGCAGAAGTTTTAAAAATCAAATATTTTATGAATCTCCAATCTGCAAGGTGAAGAGAGAGGTTTCAGTTTAACAGAAGACTCGCAGTGTTTCTAAACATATTAGAGAGCACTCGCATTGTTTCTAAACATACTAGAGAGCAATGTTATTCTGTCAAGAATTGTACCATGTTTAGAGATATGAAAATAAATGACATTGTTTCTAGTCATAACCAAGAGTACCCATAATCATGTCCTTTATTTTCATTTTGAATATCTCAGGAATAGCAATATTTGGACAGTGTTTTTATTGTTGGAAAACTTTATAATTAAATTAGAAGGCAAAGATCCAATATTAATTTGAAGATGATAACTTAAGTGTAAAAACAAAACTTGAGCCAAAATAAGATTGCGTCTAATTTGGAAGGAAAATAAATATGAAAAAAAAACTCTTGGTTTTGATGATAAGTCTGTAAATTAATGATAAATTATCTATGTCTTACTTAAAGTACGGTTTAGACCAAATCTAGAGATTATATCTTGCCTGTTCGTCGATCTAAAACAATTAAAAATATTATGAACTGTACTGATTGGTTGGAAATCTAGACAGAGTGCTAATACATTGTATGTAGATCTGGGGTTTCTCTACCGGAAGTCAGTTTGACCGAAAGTCCTTTCCACAATATAAAATGCACAGTGCGAAAGTTTGGTTGGCTTATATACGGCGGAAAACTGCGTGTGTCAATAAAGTCCCAACTCAAGCTCGCCTAAATTCACATAAGCGTGCGTCAGTCACGCATTACGCAACGCACAGATAGCGTAAGCATTGCGCCCAGCTGCGTGCCTGCCATTCTATATCAATACACTGTGTAATGAGTCTTATTTTTTCTGCCTTAAAAAAGCCGAACAAACTTTAACAGCGCATCTGATAGCATCCCACACAGGCAATAAGTAGAGCACACAGTAAGTGTTCCTGGGCAACATATGCTACGTACAGTGATTACAACGCCGCGCCTTAGGCGCACAATTGGGCTACTTGGCGATCACTTGCCGCTACTCAAAAAAGCATGCCGCTACTTGCCTAAAATTGGGCTACTTTAGCCAGTGTCAGGCCGCGGCAGTAATTTGATGTATTTTCCTTTCAATTTAGCCGATTTATAAAGGTTTTGAGTCTCTGAAGCTCGAAATTGCAATACAACGGGTTTTGTGACCAATTATTGATCGGTCCTTTAACTTCCCATTAAGTACCGGAAGTTTGGAAGTCAAGTGTTTTCCCACCCAATTGGGTGATTTGCGTTCTAAATTCGGGTAAATCCGCCCAAATACCTGGTATTGGGCGCTTTTTTAGGAAGTTTAAAATTTGGCTACTTGAGACTCATTTACCGCGGCTTGGCGAGCCAATGTGCCGCGCCTTGGAGCTGAAAAGTTTTGGCAACACTGGCTACGTATGACAGTGTAATTTTGGTAAACTTTCTTGTGGTAGTGAAATCCGGGATCCACATACTGATTTTGAGCTTCATTAACTGGATTTGGATACATGTAGTGGGCTATTTCCAGTTGAAATCATATAGAATACATGACCTTAATTTTTAGACAGTGCAGAGGCCCCTCTATATAACAATATGCGTACTGTACAGAATAAAGCGTAGTATCAACACGCCTCAGATTGAGCATGTTATGTTAATCTTCTACACACACAGGGTGTGAATTACAAATAGAGTTACCTGAATGGGTGATTTCATTTGAAATCTACTCCCTGTGCGTGGGTGATTAAGGTCATGTTTTCCATAAGGGGTGTATGCATTTCAACAGGAATAGCCCAATGCAGGATATGTGAAGCTTGCAACAGGGCTGTAGGAAGCCATAGGTGCATGACATGCCATATTTATGAAAAAGGGGTTTAGGGTAGATTTGTCAGTCAAATGGGAACCTGAAATTCTTTTATGTTTATGATTTTACGTTAGAGCATGCTAGCGACTTACCGATCAGATATCTGCAATCGCTTTTCTGGTGAGTGTCAGAAGTTGTGACACCACAAATCGTTCTGCTCCTTGAGATTGCATAGCATGGTGTGAACATTATTGTCCTTTGGTGAACTTTGAGGGAAAAACTTAAAAGAATAAAGTTGCCAAACCGCACCCAAGTGCCATGTAGAGTCATACAAATAAGTTTTGCTTGATTTTTGTTCAGGATGATTAGATATGACCTGTGACCTCATATATGAGGAATATTGCTGTGTCAAATTCGGTGGGCACAGGTTTAAACTAAATGATTCTTATGTTGGGAAAATTATTTTGTCTTTTGCGTACCAATATGTCGTACATGTATACCTTTTTATTCTGTTGTATATACATAAGTATAACAAATCCATTTTGGTTTTTTGTGTTTGTGCGAGCAAAAGTAATCAATTCATGCACATTCTGCTATTTGAAATCAATACACCCTCTATAGAATGGAGACATGGCCTTTTTCTTCCACACAAGGAGTGTGAATTTCAAACAGGATTACTAGAATGGAGACATGGCCTTTTTCTTCCACACAAGGAGTGTGAATTTCAAACGGGGTTACTGGAATGGGTGATTCCATTTGAAATTCACACACCCTGTGTGGGGATTCAGATCATGACTTCTGTAGGGGGTGTATGAGTTTCAACTGGAATAGCCCATTGATATTTGAGGCATGCATTGATTTGGATCAGGAGAAGGCAAAATCTCCTATGTGTCATTGGCCCCTGAACATGTTTAAAGCAAAACCTCCTACGTAACCTCTTGGCAGTTTTGTTTTGAACATGTTCAGGGGCCACAAGCACATACGAAGTTTTTCCTGCCCAGTGACGAAGTTCAGAGTAAAGTCACTTTGAGCATGACCCTTAAGACACCAAATGTCCAGTTGTAAGTCAAAGTCAGTAAGTCATAAGTCTGGTTATAAGTAACTGCAAGTCTGGGAAAATAGACTTACACAGTCATATCTGAAAAGAAAGAAGTTCTCAACAAGGAGTCGGTTTAACAGCTAGCATCAGAAAAAGACTGGTCAAATGTATTTGAACATGATGATAATGAGTACAGGTATAAATATTGTGATATAATAAATAAAGTTAAGAAGTATAAAAATGTGTACAGATAATTAAATAATAACTATATATATAATATATTAAAGCAAAATAGTATAATTGTGTAATGTTTTGTGTAAAAAACCCAAATAATTGAGAGATATTTTGTATGTGAATGTGTGTCAGATAGTCGCATAGTAGAGATTTGCTTACTAAGGGAACTGTGTGTAGGATGGTTAGGTTGAATTTCTGCTGATTGCTAAGAAAGATGCATGAAGAGTATTTTACTTTACTTTATACAAATTGGTTGGTGACTGGGCGTTGAAAAACATGTTTTCCATCGGAGATCATCCATCCAGATAACTGAGATATCCGTATTATAGAGAGGTTGGGATAAATAAGTGAGGTGGCACTGTACTGTCAAACATTGTGCAAATTTGTACTTTGAGCAAAGGACAAAATTGGACAGTGGTTGAGGCGGGCCGACTTGGACGCTGCACTGTTGACTCTATATTGATTTGATTCTATTGCTCGGTATTTGCTGGCGTAGTGCACATTAGAATATGACCGTTGCTAGGTCAACTGGCTCATGCTTTCTTTGTTAGAACCACTGATCGAAATGATCACAACACAATGCCTATGGTATATCATATTTCAGAACATGTGTATGAGCCCAGACTTGAGCCAGTAACCAGTGGTTACTAACATGTACTACGGCAGCTCATTAGAAGTATTTTGTTTTAAGAAAGGCCACCAGTATTGTTTCACGCAAGTCATGTGATGGCCCAGATTTTATGCTCCCCCTGCAAATGCGACATAATCTAATTTGTACCAACCAAATGAGATGCTCCCATATTACAGTACCATTGTAGTACTTGCCAATCCTTTTGTTTTGAATATAATTAAATGGATAAAGTAGGCAGTGCAATTTTACTAAGTCAGTTATGGCTATTATGAACATTATTTTTCTTTTCCCTTTTGTGCAAATTACATATTTCACAAAAATCATCAATGTGTCATTCCAGTTGAAATCCATACCCCCCTGGAATAAATGACTTTAATTAATCTCACACAGATAGTGTGAATTTCAAATGGGGTTACCTAAATGGGTGACTACATTTGATGTCTTCACCCCCTGTGTGGGAAATTAAGGTCATGTCTTCCATAGGGGGTGTATGGATTTCAACTGGAATAGCCCAATGTCACACAATTTGGATCAGATTGTCATCATTGGGAGGAAAAACCTGTGGCCCCTGAACATGTTTAAAACAAAACTGCCAACAGGTTACATATATAGCAGGTTTTGCTTTAAACATGTTCAGGGGCCAATGACACATGGGAGGTTTTTCCTGCCCAATGATGTTGTGTTACAGGTACTGTTATCCTGATATTTTTAGCAAATGGTTTCTCTGCCATTAAAGTGCAAAATCTACTTAACTTTGGTGAAAGATGATGATTGGTAAATAGTTTATTCCTTAACCCCATGAGAACTACCTGCCGATTGGCCAAAAAGAAGTTTTCATTATCGATTGGACCAATCAGCAACATTTGTTAGAATAAATTTGCAAAGCTCCATTCTGAGGCAATGTTAGATCGGCAGGTAGTGCTCAGGGGTTAAGGGCTCTGAAACCCACCTTTGCACACTTATGGGACCTGAGAGCACATCAGACAAACCAAATTACCTATTGAATACAAGGAATGTCCTTTTAATATCAAATAATTTTGATTTTTTGAAATTTGCGATATAATTTGGTGTATCTGATGTGTTTTTTGGTTCTACAAAAATACTGTGCAAAGATAGGGTACAGAATCCCTTAAAGCCATAATGTATGATTTGTATCAGATTTGAATTTTGTTATTCTTACTCAAAATGCTGAAATCATTTAGCAGTAACTGTCAGGAAAGGTTACTGTCCATTTTAAAATAACAAGGTAACATGAAGGAACCCCTACAGGCTTTTTTAGCTGTTTAACGTGGAATTGTGGGGGGGGGGGGGGCTTAATGTCTGAATACTACACTATGTCAAAATTGCTCTATTGACCTGACAAACCACAGCAAATACAGGCTGTATCAAAATGATTGGTACCCATCAGTTTCCAGTGATTATGGACAAGACTACCACAACAAAATGCAACATTGGAGCTAGCATATTTATAGAAGCATGTTATAAAAGATAATAAATATATAAATACTGGACATTTCAGGAGGATCCAAAGTTGCATATTGTAGAAGCAGGCTTGTCAATAAACACCAAAACTGATGGGTACCAATCATTTTAATACAACCTGTATGGCTGATTCAGTTTAGGTGTAAGTTGGTTTAAAAGGTTTGAAAAAAATTAACCCAAATTCATTTTAAAAGATCGTACATTATGACTTTAAGAAATGACAGTTATGTCAGTGAATACATAAAAGTACATCATTGTGATTTATTACTTGCATAATGCCAAATAAGAGATAACTGTAAACCATCCTTATCTAACGCATGAAGTTCCATGTGACCAAGGAAAAACTGGTTTTCACTGTAAAAAATGGTTTTGTCGCCCTCATGGCAGCTTACAAAGAGGGTGTATGCAATATGATTTTATTTGAATTTATTCAGCATATCATATTTGGTAGTAAAGCACTACAAGTGTTAGATAGGGGCTGTGTCTAGTATTGGGCATAATCCAAAAACGCATGATGTTATTTTGTGCAGAGATGTCGCCAAAATATTTCTTTCCTAAGCTAACTAAAAAAATTTGGAGAGCGAGTTAGCACAGCTAATGTTCCCTGGCTTTGCACCACAGAGCCCCGGGTTCAAGCATAGGCCGTTCCCAAGAAGTGTGTGTGCACTTGGTTTATCCCAATCTATGCTCGCTCTCACAGGTTTTCTCCCATTGCCTCCTTTCAAAATTGATAGTTAGTTATTTGATTAACAAAACCTTCCTTCACCCAATGTGAATTTGGGGCGCTGCACAGATAATTGGTGAATGTCACAATCTAAGTGCGGATAGGTTTGCACCAGCTTCGGCTGCAACTGGCCTAGTTGATGCAATCCGATTTTGATTATTCACCAGTGGCAGTGAAATTACAGCGCTTTTAATCCTCTGAGGAAAATGCGCTATATAAATCCAAAATATATTATTTCTATTTATTTTAAAAATTGGTGCCAGGAAGAACTGCCATGGGCCTTTCCATTTGAAAACCCTTCCCTTTGTGGAAGATTTTGAAATTCAAACAAAATATAGCATTTTACACATTCCACATGTCATGATTTTCATCCACAAGCAGTGGAAACGGTGAGAAGATTTGGAATTCCAAACAAAAATTCCTGAAAAAAGTGCCACTGCATTTTTAGCTGAATTTTAACATAAAACGGACACAAAATTTCCACATGGATTGACCATAATTGGGCTATTCTATTTGGAGTCCATACACCCCTAAAGTTGTTTTTTTAAAACTTCCGTGGTCCAGGTACGCGCTGGTGAATTGCTATCGCGTAGAAGTGACAAGGTCGCCTACTACGCGCCACGCCGAAGACCAATGGGTCAGCTGGCTTGTTGTCAAGTGCATTGATCAGCCAATCAGCGTGATTGTTTATTGCTTTTGCGTTTACGCTTGTGTATGCGATACGCACAGGCACGACCACAGAATTTTTAAAAAAAAAAATTTATGGAGGACATGTCCTTAATCTTCTACACAGGGGGTGTGAATTATAAATATGGTTACTTCAATGGGTGACTCCATTTGAAATTGATACTCGGTGTTGAAGATTAAGGTCATATCTTCCATAGGGGGTGTATGGATTACAACTGGAATAGCCCAGTGGGGATTTCAAATGGAACAGCCTGTTATAATGGAAAATGTTTTCCTCATTAATTTTGTGTTCAAAAATAATTTTTCGTTGTTGGTACATGTATTTTTTTTTTATTTACTGATGATGGGTATATGAAAGATATAATTATTTTACTTTTGTCTGATAGCAATGTTCAGGAAGTGGAATAAAAGTCCAGTGCAATCTAGTACTATATAATAAAAAGTTGGGTTTTATTGTGATTATTTCATTGATAGTGCAGTCTCACAGCAGCTAAAGGGTGTATCCCATCATGCATTGCAGTATGCTCCATAGCAAATGTATACAAAAAATAAGTAAGAGCCGCTTAAAATATAGAGACCTATGGATAGTTTCACTATACGAGAATCGATTTGAACATTTAGAAAATCCCATATCAAAATTGCCGAAAACAGCCCCCCTCCCCCCACCCCAATCAGGACCAGTGCCCCTCCCCAATAGGATCACTTGGGGGAAGGGTGCACCGCAGCCCATGGGTCTGTGAGTGGCACCTAAATTGCAGAGATTCCCTTGAGTTCTTATGCCTTCAGATTCTAAAAACTGAAACCATTATCTGAAATCGGTGACATTCCAAGGTTTCCATTTCTTATATTGCACAGCCAGTTTTGGATTCTTAGTATACACTGCTGTCGTCATATCGACGTCATACCTACAAGTGCGCCACCAAGATGACGTTCCTAGAGATTTCAAACTTGGGCCTTTGAGGCATGGCTTTTTGGATTCTTGTGTGGCAATTGGATCTGGTGCAGAATTTGACAACATATCACAAAATATACTTGGTCGAGGTGGAAAATTACTTACCACACGACCTTTGAGTTTCCATTCAAAGAACTTGTTATAAAGAGTATCATTTTTATCCAAAATCTGAAGATAGTTTGCTAATTCTGCAATTGAGGGAAAGTCGCTTATATGTATGTAAGAATTCGGCGGAGCGAATCGTTCAATGTCCACCTTGGGTGCGCCGTAAATTATGGGGACAATATTGTGTTGAAGCGCAGTCCTCCACGTTTTCTCGGTAATGTAATGGCGACATTCAGAATTGGCTAAAGCGAGGTAAAATTTATATTTACTTAGCATCCAATTGCATTTATCCGAATCGCGGGGCATGCATCTTAAAGAAAAACCTCCGCATCTCCCATAGATATCTATGTGCACATGTTCCATTAGATGCTCGACTAGCATTGATCGAGACCAAAATATTTCTTCACAGTTACTCGCCATCCATGCTATTAAACGAGTTTTGTTTTTAGCAAAATTCGGTAGTTCATCAGTCACATTAGAGTTATGGTTTTCAACAAAATAACCAAAAGGACGAGGCATTTCAGAATCCATATGATATGTCATTAATTTATGATATCGTATATCTTTTAATTTCATGTCCTGCACCCACCGCAAGACTCGTAAAGGAGTTTCCGTGCTGTAGTAGATCCATGTTTGACCCTGTGTAGGTTTGATTGTGCTCAGAAAATCCAGTTGACCAACGAAATTTTTGGGTAACATACCAAATAAAACAACATCTTTATTAACGAAATGTTCCTTTTCCATACCAACTCGTAATCCAATTGCACATTTATTTGGACATACAAAATGCGCCGTGTAGCTATATCCCACGCTTTCTCGAAACAAGTTTAAAATTCCCGCCAATTCGGGATAATATTCCATTTTATTTAAACTCCCATAAATGAGAACTTCTTTCATACACGTGCTATTTATATCACCTTCACCATATTTTCCGTACTCCTCTTTAAACAAAGAATAATTCCTGCTGAGTTGTGTAGAAGAGCAGACTTCCATGCGTCTCTTCGGAATTCCAAATCCATGGTCAAGTCTACTTGGAGCAATTGGGCTGTGTTTTTTTAGGGATGAAATTTCTGTATATAAGAAGCCAGAAAACGCAGATCCCAGATATGATTGCGATGCGTACATACTGACGAAATCTCGAGGTGTTGGCCTCCATCAGGTGGTTATTAGATTTAGAATGTTGAATCTGGAAAAGAAAACAATTTTCACCGACATAATAATAATAAGTCTTTATTTTCCACATCATTTAATGAATATAAAATACACAAAAGAAACAAAAAAGACAAGTAAAATGACATGGAGGAGATGATCAAAACGCTATGGAGGCCATAAGTGGTCATCCCCTAAAACAACTAGGCCTATCACAAACAAGATTTATAAAATGGTTCCGTCACCAATGAAATGACCTAATCATAACTTAATCAAGATCGGATGATACCTTTTAAATCTCCTTTTATGAACGTGAATTGAGGCAGGAGCCAGAAGGTGCGGGTAGGGGTTGGATACTAATAGTCAGTGGCAACGCAAGACGACATAGAGGTCCACTTTTCAGGGTGAATATGTTAAGAAGTAGGCCCTACACAAGAGGGTCCAAATTAGAAAGAAAAATTAACTAATTATAGGGCCTGAATTTTATCAACAGATCATGTTCTAATAACTACAAGGCTAATTATAGCGCATTTCTGGAACTAATATGGGCCTACGGTTGATGCTTGTACCAGACACATTAAGGAGACCATTCTTACAAATGAAAATTTACTTGCCACGCCCATGCAAGCCAAGGATCATCAGTTCTCTTGAATGTTAAAAAAACAATAATTACGTACCTGTTTTGTCTCATCAATTTTAAGAAAACTTGATGCTTTTTAGTATGCCAATTCAGATAATGTTATTTTAATATGCCTACGATGTATTGCTTCACACAAATGTGCCGCCATTCTTTCAAATATAAATATAGCAAGTTAACACGCGAGTGTTATTTATACAACGTACACCAACAAAAGCAGAAACTTGTCGCAATGTGATCGAATCTGAAGTTCTATGCCGGGGTTCTATGTCGGGGTAAACAATCTGAGCATGCATAATAATCATCCATAGGCCTATTAGTTATAGCTGAAAAATATTTATTATCAAGATGTAATTATCACAGGCACAAAAAGAAGTAGGGCCCCTTAAAGCTACACAAGCATCAAGAAAACATCACCAAAATCTTTGGACCTACACCTGATATTATTATTATGTGACTCACACAAACATACTGAAGGAAATGCCTTGCCACGAGAGTATATTTACCGACAAGCTCCTTGTTCTGTTAAAGGGACAAAAGGTCACAGGATATCAAAACGGTCAAAGTCCAGTTTATAGTCATTGTAATGAGTAATATATGCACACTTGATCATTGGACCCTTTTAAATTTTCTGTACAGGGTGGTATGGTACAAAAGTGAAGTTATAAAGAGACATTCAGCACGGTAACCAATCCCAAACTACGATTATTCCTTACTGCGTTTTCATGGCAGGGAACATATTAATAATTATGCATAAAGGAATTACCCAGCAAAAACAAAACGTTTTACAGAAAACATTTTATTGTCGTGTTGTGTAAAGGATATATAAAACATTTTTAATAACTCAATAACAATATAAAAATAAATCCTAATCCTTAGACCTAAACTAACTAAACCTATAGGCCTAACCTAAGCCCTAACCCTGACTCTAACAGAACCATAAAACCCAGATGCGATCCCTAATCTTAACCCTTAATTCGGACCTAAAATGCCCTAAACCCTACCCATTTTCGGACTAATCACTCTATACGGACTAATGGGCTGTACCCATTGGCATTATATAGGGTTTAGATGTCCGATGTGAAAAATGGAACTATTTGTAGGCCTACAGGGTGTCCCTGAAAATACTGTATCCGACGGAACTGATTTTTTGGGTTATTTTAACGCATAAACCAAACTAATTATATAGGCCTAATTTGAGGAATATATCAGCTATCACATACCAGGGCATATAGCCAGCTTTCTTGGTCGGAGGGGGGGGGGGGGGCAAAAAAAAATTTCGGGTGCACAGACGAAAACAAATGCAGATGCATCATACAATACATATACCGGTTTTGTTTTTATAGAGATGATGTGCTCACGTAGCGGGCAAACAAATTGCATTTTACACTATTTTTGGACCTGATCGGATTGAAAAGGGCTTTACTGTGACAATGTGCACGCAAAACAATTGTATTTTACACTATTTTGGCCAATGATCAGGGTAAATTTTGATGGAAAATTGGCTCCTAGCCTCTTTTCTTTTCCTGTGTCCTTCAGATTTTCTCTTTCATTTTTTTGGACACTTTTTTCTTTATTTTTTTGTCGGGGGGGCACTCCAGTTATTTACTTATGGCGTTAAAATACCAAAACAATTTCAATTTAAACTTAGTTTCCGACGATACAGTTCTTTCAGGGACACCCTGTATAAGGGAGCATGGTTCAGGGCAGTAGCGTACGCATGTAGAGTACAGGGAACCCATACCGTCGTAGCTAATAGGTCATCACCAATGCGAAAGTGTCATATCGATAAATGATGTGTCTGGTTTTTTTGTGGTTTTTTTGGTTTTGGCTTTTTTTAGTTTGCGTTGCGAACTAGTACGCATAGTCGCATACCACACTTTTGTTAGTCATTCGTGGGAAATTCACCCAGTTGATGGACAAAATAATGAGCCTTTTATCAATCTACCAAAACCAATGTTCAGTTTGGGTGATCAAGACTCGGCATGCCCTTCCCTTTTCTCACACACACCCCCGCGCGCGAGCGCACTTTTTGAAACCCTGCGCACCCCTACTGGTTTGAACTGATTGGGAAATATTTGAGTTCTTTGGAATTTATATATTAGGACTATCAACATGATCAATTACGTCTATCTTTCTCGGGATGAAAATCTACAGCTAGATATTGAACTTAATAAAGGCCCCCAGCAAACACAAAACATTTTCGACATCATTCGCAAAAGGTTAGAAAAAGTTGCCAGAAAACGGTTAAATGTCGGGTTATATAAAAGGTAGGCCTATATAAAGGATAGGCCTATCACACGTTTTCATAACATTCAAAAACGTTTTGTGATAACTAACTATACATATTCTAACATAATGTTATCTAATACTATTGTTGACAAAATATTTGGAGAAAATTGTTTGCAAAAATATATTACAATAACATTTTGCAAAAATTGTAAGAATAATTTTGTATTGTGTTTTCGTAACGTTTTCTTGACCTTTAACTAACCCGACATTTAATATTATTAAAACATTTTTACCAACACCAACAATCCAAAATATAACCTGATGTTAAAACGTTTCAAAAACGTTTTGTGTTTGCTGGACCTAATAATCCGAGGCTGCCTACCGCGCCGTCAAGTTAACGATATTAACCCCTGTCCCATATATCCTTCCGTACTTGACTAAAAGTACCGTTGCGCGCCGCGCCGCCCACGGGTAACGTTGCGTCAACCCGCGCTGAACACGCGTAGGCCTACTAGACGCATATCCTTTGCTTGGTAACCAACAATGCGGGTGGCGCGAGTCTCTAAATCAAAACACTACAAAATCCTGACGTGAAGGAGTGTCATTTTCATACTCACTTCAAAAAGAAGACTTTGTAACTGAAGGGCCAGGAGCAAATGTGTGACTTTGATTTATTTTGGTGCGGGTTCGACTCTTTGCAATGGACATCCCACTCATTGGGGAGGTGCTACAGATAGAAGATGCCGAGCCTGAAGAAGCAGGACCATCATATGCAGTTGACGTGCCTTCAATGTCTAACCCAATCTTTGGGGTTGCCGATACCAACGACGACGACGATGACGACGACGACGACGACGACGATGTTGATGATGATGACGATAGCGAAGAAGAATCCGGCGGCCCAAATTGGGGTTCTTTACCCGACATTGCAGTCACACAAATAGCCTCTTATTTATTGCCATGGGAGAAAGGCAGAATGGGGGTAACATGCCAGAATTGGAATCGCATCATCATGTCAACGCCTCATTTATGGCGTTCAGCCGAAATGAGATTCCGTGGAAATTTCAACGATTTTGAGCACGTGATATATACCAGGAGCGTCGGAAGATACCTGAAGAATTTGTACATCTATGGAGGGGTAAGAATATGTCGAAGACCAACTCGATTCCAACGTACATTTACTGCAATGCTGCACAATCTGTACCGCCAAGGTCCTGTCCAACTGAAAGAGTTTTCGATAACCGAGCTTCAATTTCAGCATCAATTTCGTAACGGCATCTCCGGAAGCGGTAGTCATGCTAGAAGTGGAATAATTCGCTCTCTGAACAGATTCCTTCGATTTCAGACACAGCTTGAACGTTTAGATTTAAGTTATGCTACACTGACTTTAAATGAAGGTGTTAGTCTTATTCGGTCAGCTGGAGATAGATCATCACATAAACTGAAGTTTTTGTTTCTTGATGACTACTTCGAAAGAGATGCGCCGGTTGCTGTCGGCAGTGAGTTCGCCAATACTATTGGTCGCTTTCAAGCACTTGTCGATCTGACTTTGAATTATGGATTTGTGACAGATCTTCTATTAACAAAACTAGGGGACAGTTGCAGGAAAAGTTTAGAATACATCCACATACGAACGCACCGGTGTGATTCGTACCAGCATGCAGTGGATTCGTCCTGCTGGCATGGAATACGTCAAAATATTCCTGGCCTTCGTGTTAAGTTCACTATGAACGGTGTCTTGAAAATCAACGACATACAGCGGCTTCTTGTGACGAGCATGCCGTTGGAATCCGTTCATATTTACGGTCATAACGACGATGGTTATCACCCGGATCGAACCGCGAAACATCTGGCTCGACATTATCACGACACGTTACGGAAAGTCGTCATCGATGTAGGTCCCGTGTACCGATCATACAGCCGTGGGCTTATCAGTCTGGTGACGGAAAGCAAATTGCTTCGATATTTGGAGATCCATGGACGTGTAGCATGGACAACCTTACGGGAAATATTTGAACATATTGATGAAGAATACCTCAAGAAAAACTTGGTACCAAGTTTAACCAAATTTCACACCGTTCTAACGTGTTTTGCACCACAAGAAGAACCAGAAGCAGAGGTGTTGGTTATGGAAGAGTTCAGGCCAAGATTTACACAGCATAACCTAGATTATGAAGTCACAGTGGACCCGATATATCCCGTACCATTGTTGGGACCGAACCCACACCTTATGGCTGTGTTTTGGTAACGTGAAAAAGAAAATGACTCACTGACTTTCAAAGCTGCAAAGAACGAATTTTATTTTATACACGAAGGCAGTTTATTCACCTGATGCTTTATAACGGTATAGAAACTATACTTGTTATGTTTTGTTTCTTTGTTTAGCTTCTATTATTTTTGACGATGAATGAAATAAAATTGATAAATCTGAAACACAAATACCATTCATAGAAAAAAGCTTTGTTTATTTTGAACGCACTGCTATCTACTGAAGATAACACTTATTACATATTCACACACTGCCATCTACTGAAGATAACACTTATCACTTATTCATACACTGCCATCTACTGAAGATAACACTTATCACTTATTCACACACTGCCATCTACTGAAGATAACACTTATCACTTATTCACACACTGCTATCTACTGACGATAACACTTATCACTTATTCATACACTGCCATCTACTGAAGATAACACTTATCACTTATTCACACACTGCTATCTACTGACGATAACACTTATCACTTATTCATACACTGCCATCTACTGAAGATAACACTTATCACTTATTCATACACTGCCATCTACTGAAGATAACACTTATCACTTATTCACACACTGCCATCTACTGAAGATAACACTTATCACTTATTCACACACTGCTATCTACTGACGATAACACTTATCACTTATTCATACACTGCCATCTACTGAAGATAACACTTATCACTTATTCACACACTGCTATCTACTGACGATAACACTTATCACTTATTCATACACTGCCATCTACTGAAGATAACACTTATCACTTATTCACACACTGCCATCTACTGAAGATAACACTTATCACTTATTCACACACTGCTATCTACTGAAGATAACACTTATCACTTATTCATACACTGCCATCTACTGACGATAACACTTATCACTTATTCACACACTGCCATCTACTGAAGATAACACTTATCACTTATTCACACACTGCTATCTACTGAAGATAACACTTATCACTTATTCATACACTGCCATCTACTGACGATAACACTTATCACTTATTCACACACTGCTATCTACTGACGATAACACTTATCACTTATTCATACACTGCCATCTACTGAAGATAACACTTATCACTTATTCACACACTGCTATCTACTGACGATAACACTTATCACTTATTCATACACTGCCATCTACTGAAGATAACACTTATCACTTATTCACACACTGCCATCTAACACTGCCATCTACTGAAGATAACACTTATCACTTATTCATACACTGCCATCTACTGAAGATAACACTTATCACTTATTCACACACTGCCATCTACTGAAGATAACACTTATCACTTATTCACACACTGCTATCTACTGACGATAACACTTATCACTTATTCATACACTGTTATCTACTGAAGATAACACTTATCACTTATTCATACACTGCTATCTACTGACGATAACACTTATCACTTATTCATACACTGCCATCTACTGAAGATAACACTTATCACTTATTCACACACTGCCATCTACTGAAGATAACACTTATCACTTATTCACACACTGCTATCTACTGAAGATAACACTTATCACTTATTCATACACTGCCATCTACTGACGATAACACTTATCACTTATTCACACACTGCCATCTACTGACGATAAAACTAATCACTTATTCATACACTGCCATCTACTGAAGATAACACTTATCACTTTCACACACTGCCATCTACAAGATAACACTTATCACTTATTCATACACTGCCATCTACTGAAGATAACACTTATCACTTATTCACACACTGCCATCTACTGAAGATAACACTTATCACTTATTCACACACTGCCATCTACTGAAGATAACACTTATCACTTATTCACACACTGCTATCTACTGAAGATAACACTTATCACTTATTCACTTATCTACAAGTATTCACACACTGCCATCTACTGAAGATAACACTTATCACTTATTCACACACTGCCATCTACTGAAGATAACACTTATCACATACACACTGCCATTATTCACTTACACTGCCATCTACTGAAGATAACACTTATCACTTATTCATACACTGCCATCTACTGAAGATAACACTTATCACTTATTCATACACTGCCATCTACTGAAGATAACACTTATCACTTATTCACACACTGCCATCTACTGAAGATAACACTTATCACTTATTCACACACTGCCATCTACTGAAGATAACACTTATCACTTACTTCACTACTGACGATATCACTTATTCATACACTGCCATCTACTGAAGATAACACTTATCACTTATTCACACACTGCCATCTACTGAAGATAACACTTATCACTTATTCATACACTGCCATCTACTGAAGATAACACTTATCACTTATTCACACACTGCCATCTACTGAAGATAACACTTATCACTTATTCAC